>NW_015611681.1:0-723 GCF_001515605.1 Sinocyclocheilus anshuiensis | reverse complement strand
TACAAAATATTTATATTTTGAATAAATGCTGTTCTTTTTAACTTTCCATTCATTAAGCAAATATTAGACCATTAAGCAGAATAATATAATGGTTTATGGAGGATCAAGTGACACTGAAAATTGGAGTAATGATGCTGAAAATTCAGCTTTGATAACGGGAATAAATGATATTATAATATATGTTCAAATAGAAAACTGTTATGTTAAATAGTGAAAACAATAAATCATAATATTAATGTTGTTTTACTGTATTTTTATCAAATAAATGCAGCCTTGATGAGCATGAAAAAAAAAACATTAAATATATGAATGATCCCAAACTTTTCAACAGTAGTGTATAGTTACAGTAGTGTATATAGCAACTAGACGTACTAGGTATACTATACATACATACACCCACAACACATGAAAATACATAAAACATCTTTTAAATTTTTGAGGAAAATGTTAATGGGTCTTTTTACTGACATTTTACCCACTTAAGGCATTTCAAACTTAAAACAAATTGGCACAATTAGACAATATATGATGAATATAAAGTTAAAGTTTCAGGATTGTTTAAGCTGAATTACATGAATGAATGAATGAACGAATGACCAAAAGCAGACGATGCACAGAGCTCTCTAGCAGCAACGGCAGCACACAATGAAGCACCCCTCTCTTTTGAGACTTTGCAGATGCACATGCAAATAAAATATGGCAATAACTGTCCGCAGCCATGAT
>NW_015611680.1:0-723 GCF_001515605.1 Sinocyclocheilus anshuiensis | reverse complement strand
CGGTAACGAGAAAGAGGTTAAGGAGTATGCGCAGGTCTTCCGCGAACATGCCAACAAGCTGGTGGAGGTGAGTAACATATAACACCCCCTCACTCAACTCCCTCATCTCATTCAGCCCGAGCGGATGATTCTTATCTGGGGCACCGCAGGCCACTATCAGTCAGAGCACGAGGTGGCCTTTAGGAAGTCATCCGCCAAGCCAAGGCAATTTAATGGTGGAATATGGTGCAGTGGAGCTCAATTCTGTAATGACAAATTTGTGTTTGATAACATGGATTCGGATCACAGAGGGGGAATGACACCAGGGAATGGCTTTAACATTTTCTTTTTTCCTCTTTAATATCTCTCGTGACTCGACTTCAAAGATGCAGTTCATTCCCATTATCAAAGAGCAATATGGTGAGGTAAAACGGCTGAATGGGAAAGAGACACTTATCTGAAGGTTGGTGTTAAAGGTTGATATGTCAAAAATGTAAAAGGGCATATAACGTATACTGAACTGAACTTTTTGAAAGTGTTAGAGGATCACTTCTGAGTAAAACAGATAAATCCTGACGTTGTCTCACACTTGCTTTCGCTCAATATATAGGCTTTAGCACACACAAGTATGAGTTCACACATTTTCCTAGCTATATACAAGGGGGCATACACCACAGTTTTATTACACGAGAGCTCCAAAAAACTGTACACAAAACGGTGAGATATTCTGTTTGCTGTTAAAGC
>NW_015611679.1:0-722 GCF_001515605.1 Sinocyclocheilus anshuiensis | reverse complement strand
CACACACACACACACACACACACACACGCACAAGGGTTGTTTTCCACACATGATGGTTTGTTCAGATGAAATGTGTTTGCTGAGTGTTTTCCCTGGAGGCTGATGTGCCAGTATGATTTTGTCCCTGTCAGAGAGAGACTTTTCCCTGAAGCCGTTTCGTAATAGATTCAAACTAGAGACATGGTTAGGAAAAGAGATCAACACAGTTTGTCTCTCTGTCTTTCGCTTTTGCACCCATCTGGAGAACATATCTGAATGATTTTAAGGCCTGACTCAGCTAGAATGTCTCTTGGCTCTTGCTGTAGCTGAAAGCCGTATGTTTAATTTAGAAGAGGGAAACATTATCGTTTTAAAACCCCTCATGAGCAATTTTCTAGAAGAGGTCTTTTTCTCCAGTATATCGGATATGCGGAAGCATTTAAACACATCTTGCTGTCCTCTTAAGGGGTTTTTCTGTTTCATCGTCCATCCATCCTTTATTGTAAGCTAACTGTATCTGACTGTAGCCTTTGGTTTGGAACCAAAAAGTTTATGTACTAAACTAAAACCTTTGGAGAAGCACTAAAAAGCTCTGTGTGTCTCAGTGAGAATGGCGTTGAAGATGAAGAAGATCTCTATGACTGTGTGTACGATGATGATGAGGGAGGAGAGGTGTATGAAGACCTGATGAAGGTTGAGCTGGTACAACCGCAGGTGAGTTTACTGAAATGCTTTACATATAA
>NW_015611678.1:0-723 GCF_001515605.1 Sinocyclocheilus anshuiensis | reverse complement strand
AAAAAAAATGTATGATAGGCAATGAAATTAAGAACCCACTTATCAATTGTAATACAACATTATAAAATGTCAGAAATTGGTGAGAAGCTGAGTTGCCTTTTAAAACAATACGTTTTTATTTTATTTATTTAGTTTTTAATAATGGGTGAATTAATTAAATTTTTTTTTTTCAAAATATTAAATTAATAATTTTTTTAATTTAAATTATTATTTTTATTATAATTTTTTCCTTGCACATTTACAGCAAACAGTGCATGTCACTTTAGCCAGTCTCAGTGAAATCTCTTATAAAAACACTTGTTTTGGTTGCTTAATGCAATTAAAAGATTACATATTATTTGCTACATGATGCTCTGAAGAAAAAAAAGCTTTAGGCATCCTAGATTAAATTCTGATGGTATGTTTTTCACTGAGGAAATGGTTCATAAGACAATCTATAAGCTAACTATACATTCATTGGTTGTAGATTTTTGTGCGGAAACTGCGGAAAGCATATGGCAAGGCTGAATGGAGCGGAGTGGAGAGAATGAAAGAGAACAAGCCTGTGTACAAACTGGACCACATCATCAAGGAGAGGTGAGAGTAAACGCAGTGCTGTCTGTGGAATGCAGGGGGCGCACTTCAACTCTCTAACCCGGGTGTGCCTCACACGTTCTGAAAAGTGAAGTTGCGGGCTCTATCATCGCCCCCTGGTGGCTGGCTGCAGTACAGGTCATAAACCCT
>NW_015611677.1:0-723 GCF_001515605.1 Sinocyclocheilus anshuiensis | reverse complement strand
TTGGTTGCCATTTGATGTCCATTGTAAAGTCTGGGTTCTGATGCAAAACCAGCTGAGAATCACTGATGTAAAGTAGATTTTGTTGCAGACACCAAAGGATTGTGAAACAAGCCAGCTAAATGCTTGTTTGAATACACAAAAATATAAAAAAAAAACAGAAAAGGAAAAATCACCTTCGCTGGTGGATTATAAATGTCCTGAGCGTGGACTGTATGTACAGTACAGTATCATAATGGCTATTTATTCATTCAGAACACAGATGATTAGAAGATCATGTAGAAAGAGGAAAATGTATTTGCAGTTATTTTGGGATTCTTATTGGATTTTTAGGCTTAAGCATAGCATTACTTGTGCCTTCTCAGCCGATGTGATTTACAAGTTATACTTAGCTGCTTTAGTAAGCAAGCATCTGCTGAGAACATGACTATAGCTTGTTGATGTGAAACTGCATTTAAAATCATTTGAAACTTTGAAAATAAATTAATACTTTTATTCAGCTAGGTGTAGGATGTATTCAATTAATCTAAAGTAGTAAAGACATTTATAATGTTACAAAAGATTTTGAAATGCTGTTCTTTTGAACATTCGGTTCATTAAAGAATCCAGAAAATTACACAAAAATATTAAGGAGCATGACTATTATAAGAAATGTTTCTTGAGCACCAGTTAGCATATTATTTTCTGAAGGATCACGTGACACTGAAGACTGGAGTAATGGCTGCT
>NW_015611676.1:0-723 GCF_001515605.1 Sinocyclocheilus anshuiensis | reverse complement strand
AATAGGGCTGTGTGAATCCATTATTTCTATATAAACAAAATACAATCCTACTATGAGAGTCAGCACTTACTCTGCAGTGTGGCTAAAGCTTCTTCATCACTGTTAACGATGATGGTCTGCTGAGAGGGGACAGAGCGGGTTTTACGGGGCGAGGGTTCCTGAGTGTGAAGCCTCTCCATGTGGAACTTCAGATGGCCATTACGGTTAAACCTTAAAGAGAAACTCAGAGCATTGAGAGGCTGCGGAGGTCTGCGTGTATGTGTTGCTTACATCAAGTAGTGGAAGTGTTGTATAACCAGTAATGTAAACAGCACAAATTCTCTGATAAATCAAGTCCATAATCATTTGAATAATAATGTTTCAATTGCTCCCTTACCTTTGGCCACAGACTTGACAGGCGTAAGGCTTTTCGTTGGTGTGTGTCATCATGTGGCGTCTCAGGTCCTTCTTGTTTTTAGAGGCAAAACTGCAGCTGTTGCATTTATGAGGCCTCAAATATGCATGCATGGCCATGTGAGACTAGGATTATAAAAACAGATATATTACAAAAACCATTTAACACAACAAAAAAAGGTTTTGTAGAGGTCAGAAAAAGTCATAGATACTGAATTAAAACTCAAACCATATGACCAACACACCTTGACTTCTGGCCAAGAAGGTGCTGTAAAGTCACAGTCGGGGCATTTGAATGTTTTGGGGTCTATGTGCGCCCTCTTGTGGTTC
>NW_015611675.1:0-723 GCF_001515605.1 Sinocyclocheilus anshuiensis | reverse complement strand
AAAAAAAAAAAAAAAAAAAAAACGTAAAGATTTTTGATAGACCAAACCATTTTTGTAAAGCGCTGTAACACATTTTCCAAAGTTTGAGCAAAAATGAATGTGAGGCTATATCTCCGCAACGCTTGAGCAGTTTCAGACCAAAATTGGTATGTGTTATACCAAGCATAACCTGAGGGAATGCGAGCAGTTTCAGCACAGTGCCACCTACTGGTCAAGAAATACAAAAAATTGATTTTTTGCAATCTTACCATTTTTCCTTTTGTTGGTTTAAACAATGCTGGTCCGGTTCTGTCTTCCACTTGTGTCTGGTCTGCATTAACAGATAGTTTAAGTAATGTATCAAAATTTATGTTTTAAAAAAGATAAATATTTGTACAGATTTATTGCTTGTTCTGCTGACCTGTTTTTCTACATTTCCTGCAGATGCAGCACATCACGACTGTAGCTACAATCAACAGAGATCCAGCAGCAGAAATCAGCACTATGTAAAATAAAGGTAGGCCCTGATCTGTAATGGACAAAATTTACCATTAATGTGAGTGAATATGTTCATCTGATCTACAAGAAACACTGAAACATCAACACTGTATAACTGAGAGATCAGCTTAATCACAAAAATATCAACACCAACATACCTGGGCATGGCTGACAGAGTTCAGTAATGCTGATGTTGTGTTGAGTCTGGTTGCTAATGGGATTGTTGAGCACACAGCTGTAGGTGTT
>NW_015611674.1:0-723 GCF_001515605.1 Sinocyclocheilus anshuiensis | reverse complement strand
CCCAGCGACTTAAGACTGCTTTTGTGCTCCAGGGTCACATTTCTGCTATTGTGGGAGTAAGCGGCATAGCTGAAGTATTGTGAATATTCCGTAATAAGGTTTTGGTGTAAAGTCTAGTAACTCTCCTCACCTCGCTCATTTCTTTGGCACTGGACAGTTCAGACTGCAGCTGAGCCAGTTGACCGAGCTGGCGGTGATGAATCTCAGCTTCAGCATGCAGCTCTTTAATCAGGGATTCTCTCTGCGACAGAGCGTCCTCATATTCCTCCAGCTGCTGCCTGGAAGTCTCCAGCGCTTCCTCGAGACTGACAAAAGCATTTAAAAAGTCAATTTTGTACATTTCTCAATAAACAAACAAAAGAGGAGGGATCAAAATGTGAAGATATACCGGTTCGCTCTCTCTGTAGCTTGCTGCGCATCAAACACCGACTGCCCCAACCTAAAGGAGAAAAATAAAAGAAGAATACGGAATTGCATCAAACCTACAGGAATTTATTTCTTCTATGGAACACCACGGCTTTGTGGGTTTTGTTGTTTTTGTTTCTCATTCATACAGTGTAAGTGTAGCTCAATGGGGCCTAATGTTGTTAATTAAACAGTTAAAATATATTGCTAAATATCGGTTTTGTGTGTCCTGCAGAGAAACGAACGAATGAATGATACAGGTTTGAAGCCATGTGTGAGCCTGCAGCACAAAAGCAGTGTTAAGTCGCTGGGGTATAT
>NW_015611673.1:0-723 GCF_001515605.1 Sinocyclocheilus anshuiensis | reverse complement strand
TATATATATATATATTTATACAAAAATTAAAACTTTATCTAATTTTTATCTTATTTTTCATACAATAATAAATCACAATGTTATTTATCATTTCTACCATCCCTCCTGCACTCTTGGCAAGGGGGAAAAATGGCAATAGCTAAGCAACATCACAGACAAAAGCTAATCCAACAGGCAGAGCAGCAGACAGCCCTTCAGCTGCTCCTGTCAAGGGGTGTGCCTCATGTCATATACTAAAAATACAACTCACTCCATCACACAGCCTAAACAACTGTACATAGCACTGCACTATCCCATCAGAAAGTTGTAGACAGTTTGCAAAAGTGCTAATCAGGCTTATGCACGCATCAAAGTATCACGATCCTCTCCTTCCTTTGCTTTAGCCGGCTAGTGGGAGATTGTATGTTAGACATAACCACAAACCACAACTTTAATGAACACAATAAGGTTTCTAATTTACCAGATTTATGAGGAAAAGCTCAAACACAAAATCTAATCTCTCAGGAGCAGCTGTGTCTATAGGAATGAGTCCATACAGGGTTGTTAATAGCAAACAGACAGCACTAATAAAGGCAGCAGGGAGGAGCTGTTACCGGCCATAAAAATAACAACGTCACTACTGTTAGCACAGCCGCCATACAGCTTTTTCACAGTCCTATATACGCACACACCATCAAACTGACTGACAGCAATATTTAAGGCATAATTAGATAAGTACAGTGT
>NW_015611672.1:0-723 GCF_001515605.1 Sinocyclocheilus anshuiensis | reverse complement strand
GCATTCGTTTATAGCATGCACCAGGAACTGACACTGAAACGCTAATGGAAAATGAGTCTAAGGACGTATTAGTTTGCAACTGTTGGTGGAATTGAAATTAATTTAAAGTTAAGCTCGTTCCAAAACCTAGTGAACATAATATGACAGCACTGCATGTATCCTTTATAAAGAACACAATCCCATAATGCATTGCATCAGCTACTGTATATAAAAATAAATCAATATTTAAAAAAAACAAATGATTGTAATAAAAATAAATATAAACTATAAGTAACATATAAATGTATTTATAATAAATATAAAAGAAAAATCCATAAATGAAAGTATGAAACTACATACATTTAATAAAAACAAAGCACTGCATGTATCCTATATGAAAAACATAATCCCAGAATGCATTGCACCAAGCTGAGTAAATGCAGGATATAAAAATAACTGTAATAAATTAATATGAAATGTTTTATACTTATAGTAAATATAAAATAAAAAACTGCAATAAATTAAAGTGTATAAAACTAGATCAAACTAATAAAAACATGGCACTACATGCACGTTATCCTTTATGAAGAACAAACCCAGAGCAGTAAGTATATATACAAATACATTAATTCATATTAAAAATAATTAACAATAAAACAATATTAAATAATCAAATATAAAAAACAATTGTAATACAACTCCATTTAAATAGTTTTTTCCCCATAACCATTAAACAACATAGAT
>NW_015611671.1:0-723 GCF_001515605.1 Sinocyclocheilus anshuiensis | reverse complement strand
TAAATACTAAAATGACATGAAACTACATTCCAAGTCTAAAAAATATCCATTGTCTAGAGATGATAAATACAAAAACTTTTGTTCTGAGAATCGTACTAACTTGTATTAAAAGTATTAGGCTAATATGTATTTGTGATTACAGCGCCATATGCTGTGTTAAAATACATGTCGACAAATGATGTAAAAATGTAGAAAGCTTATGGATCAGAGATGCCTAAAACAGGGCCCACTACGGGCCAAAGTCAGCCCATGATGACATTTGATTTGGCTCGACATTGCAACATCACAAGTGGATGGAAAAAAAATAGGAAAAAAATGGAAAGCAATGCAATTGAAGCATATCTTCATATACTAGGTTATTTCTATTTTTGTTTCAACTTTTTTTTTTTTTGCACTGAAATTAAAAGAAAATGTGATTAAATATTGAAATATAGGTTTTTGCATTGAAATTTAATATACGTTTCTGCACTGAACTTTAATCAAATATAAGTAAAAAATCGAAAAGGAAAAAGTAGGCCTATTGTTTAATAGGTGCGGATTGGAGGCCTATATGAATGATTAATTTAACACACAATGCCTACAAACGTAAAACTCCTGCCCTGAGGCATGTTTTTCCTGTAGGATCTTTTTCTTTTAACCGAGGTGCAACCAAATTATCAAGCGAGACAATAACAAACGTGACAACCCTTACCAAAAAGTAGTATACTTCAAGTTTATTTTAGT
>NW_015611670.1:0-722 GCF_001515605.1 Sinocyclocheilus anshuiensis | reverse complement strand
GTAGGTGGCGACAAGTGACTGTCTTTATGAGTGAGTCATTGAATCAGTAATTCAACCCGATTGCTTCAAAACACTGCATGGTTTAGGAATGAAGCACCACTATTGTGTGTTGTTCGGTGTTGCAGTGTTTCTGCTGTGGCTTTGTTTAGAAGTACCTGTAAGTTACTCAGTTTTAACTTACTGTTTATTGAACTGTTGGATAAAAGCAGAAACGACCCAAGCTGCCTTTGCTAGTTATTTTTTTCCTTACTTATAAATAAATAGTATATTTATATATATATATACACTACCGGTCAAAAGTTAAGATTTTTTAATCTTTTGAAAGAATTCTCTTATGTTCAGCAAGGCTGCATTTATTTGAGTAGAAAATACACTAAAAACAGTAATACTGTGAAATGATATTACATTTTAAAATAACAGTTTTGTACTTGAATATATTTTAAAATGTAATTTCTTATAGTAAAGTTGAATTTTATCAATTATTATTGGTGCTTTTTGCTGCTTAATATTTTTGTGGAATCTGTGATCATTTTTTTATGCTTCTTTTATGAACAGAAAATTCAAAAGAACATTTATTTGAAATAGAAATATTTTCTAACGTAAATGTATTTACTGTTACTTTGGATTAATTTAATGTGTGCTTGCTGAATAATGATAATAATGAGAAATCATATGAAACTGAAGACTGGAGTAATGGCTGCCAAAAATTCAGCTTTGCCATC
>NW_015611669.1:0-720 GCF_001515605.1 Sinocyclocheilus anshuiensis | reverse complement strand
GGATCTCTGTCGAAGTAGAATTCTCGTTTTCCAGGGTCGTAATCATCGCAGAGCGAAGAAATTACATCAAAACTCCGAGTTGGGCAGTTCACAAGTTCGGCGAGCCTGCTGTCCGGATAGCGGTTGAGAATGTCCCCGCAGAGCACCAGCCGCACGCCACCGATGTTTACGGCGATTTCTTTCTCATCGCTGCTCGACGAGCCGTTACTGCGCGCGAACTGGGTTCTTGGTAGCGTCCACATCCTCGCAGCCCTAGTCTCAAAACATTTAAATCGCGTTAAATGTTAGAAACGGTGAGTTATAGAAAAGGCGCATGGAGAAGCAGGATCCTCTTGTGTCAATACTATTGATTGACGTAAATACTAAAGACATGCTGAGTGTAAAATTCATGCATTTTGTCTTGAGAAAAAAAAAGTTTTGATAAGAAAAAGAATCAAGAGAATGATATATTGATTCGAGCAGATAACATTTCTGTGCGCTTTTGCGCAGTGAAAGCGCACAGTTGGCACAAGCAGTAACAGGTCTCCCCCTCCTCCCTGTGCACCTCTCTCCCTCTCTCTCTCTCTCTCTCTCTCTCTCTCTCTCAATCCCAAATCCTTTAAAACTACATCTCGTCTGGTGTTTCCTGACATTTCCAACATGTTTTAAATACTATTTTGCCCAACTTACGAAATATCAATAGTATGGAACAGAAAGCGAATTTAAAAGGGGGGGGGGGGG
>NW_015611668.1:0-723 GCF_001515605.1 Sinocyclocheilus anshuiensis | reverse complement strand
CTACTCAGGGAACCATGGTTACACAAGTAACCTGAGACGTTCTTATTTACTGTACATTTGCTTTTATTAACAATATCAGTTAGGTTTAGGGTAGGGTTTAGTGTAGGTGGTAAGTTTTTTTTCTTCCAAATGCAATAAAGCATTTTTAGCACCACTCAACGGACAGTGTGGTATTTAAATATTTAATTTAGGTATCTTATTAATTCTTCCAAAGAATTATGAAAATGTGGCATTGTATATATATACACTGACAATTTCCAGTGAGGGGCACTAAAAGTAAATAGGTTTTATCCAATACAGATGTATCTAGCAACATTTTATTACACTGATTGTTATACGTATTGTAATAGTTTGGAAATTAAATGCTCAGGGCGCTAAGAATAGCATACTATCTACACTAAACAGTATAGGCTACTTAGCCTAACCGAATCATGATAACCGTGTTATCAAAATCAAACGTGAGATAAAAATGCATTTGCTGAAGTAACCCTGGTGTTTTAGTTTCCTTCTATGATGCTTTGAGCTCTTTTATGAAGTGTCATGACTCATGTACTCATACTTAAGCGCTACACATCACAAGTGCAATGCCGTCAGAAAAGCCATACATATGGAGCTGGTTATGTGATCTAAACACCACAATATAGGAGTCTACAAATGCATTATGGTAAAAGTCAGTGACGGCTCGTCAGGGGAGGCAGGGGAGGCACAGCTTCCCCATAATTT
>NW_015611667.1:0-723 GCF_001515605.1 Sinocyclocheilus anshuiensis | reverse complement strand
TTATTTTGTATTTTGTATTTTTTTTAATATATATCTTTTTTTTATAGATTCTTCAGGTTTTCAGAAAAAATAAATTCAGTGAATGGAAAATGGAGCAAAATGAGATCTGAGCTTATTTTTAAGACAAGGGTCATGAGGGTTTGTTATTTATATTTAGAATAGAATGAATGAATGAATGAATGAATGAGATCTAAGTCCACTTTTAAGATAATGAATATTGTGAATGAATTAAAAAAAATGTTATTTATCACTTGGTTCAATTCAAGAGGTCTGAGTTTGGTTTTTCTTATTGGAAGTTGTTTTAAAGGGATCACCTGAATTTTCCCTTCTCCCTAAGGGCTGTAAAATCTTCCTGGTTGTTGTGTGATCTGCTGTTTCAGCATCTCTAATGAGCATGTCTAATGAGGTTTGTGAAGTGCTCAGGTGAATCTGGTACTGTAGGACCCTTCATCTCTCCCCACTGTAGCCCTACCCTGAGTCCAGTGTCAGTGACTGATAACTGTGGGCAGCTCTCAACAGAACAGGAGGTAATTTCAGCAGCCAGAGAGAGAGAGAGTAGATAGAGGCAGAAAGGGAAAGAAGAAGTAGGAGTCTTGTGAAATATTCTCATTACAGGTCATCGCGGTAATTACCTGACACCTACAGATGGAGTTGCCTCAAAAGAATCAATCATTACTCATATTGATTCAAACTAAGATGTTTGAAGTAATGACCGCACTAAGT
>NW_015611666.1:0-722 GCF_001515605.1 Sinocyclocheilus anshuiensis | reverse complement strand
GGTATCGTTATCGGCCCCAAAAAACCCATATCGGTCGGGCTCTAGACAGCTGATAAAAACATCACAATAATCCACAAATAATCCACGCCACTCCAGTCCATCGATTAACCTCTTGTGAAGAAAAAAAGCTACGCATTTGTAAGAAACAAATCCATCATAAAGATGTTTTTAACATCAAATCACTGCATTTTGCAACAGAAAGTCATGAGGAAAACAACATCTGAGATTACAAGCCAAAATACTAAGTGATCTGTTATGAAACTAATCAAGTGTCACCCAAACTCTGACGGAATTACTGTAGTTATGATAATGCTGCTTGTTTGCAAACTTTTTTATTTAGAAAAACTGGAAATGTTATTAAGAAATTAAACACAATTTAGTTTGTGATTCTGTAAGATTAAAGATTCTGATTTGTTTTTTGCACACAAAAAAATATAGTTATTGAGGTGGAATATAAATATGATTTCAGTGTACATCTTTTTTTTTTTGGCTTCTAGCATTTAATTAATTTTTAAATATAAATCATTTTGTGACTCCTGGTTCTCTGGTTGAAATCCACCGCCATACTGTCACTAAAGCAAATATGCTACATTATGTGAGCTAATTTCATTTAGGCCACAGATGAAATTATATTTAGACAGTAATTTGCATGTAATTGTAAGCAGATAAATAACTACACAAAAATGAGGGCACTTTTTGAGTATAGTTTACTAAACCTTAAA
>NW_015611665.1:0-722 GCF_001515605.1 Sinocyclocheilus anshuiensis | reverse complement strand
TGCCTCGTGGGTATTCAGAGCCGCTCTTGAGTTTATCATCCACAACAATGATGTGCCGCAATCTCGGCACCTCTAGCAAAATATTCTGTGTCAAAATACAAGCAGAAAAACATTAGTGCATGTATTTAAAGGGATAGTTCACCCAAAAATAAAAATCCGGTCATCATTTACACACCCTCAGGTTATTTCAAACCTGTATGAGTTTCTTTTTTCTGTTGAACATAAAAGAAGATATTTGAAGAATACAGATAACCAAACAGTTGATGGTCCCCCATGACTTCCATAGTATGGAAAATAATATTATGGAAGTCAATGGGGACCATCATTTTCTTTTTCTTTTTTGTTTTTCTAGAATATCTTCTTTTGTGTTCAACAGAAGAAATAAGCTTTTAATGGGTTGAAACAACTTTTTGTTGCATTTGCATCAATCAAAAACAATTGATGCATTTCAAAGCAAAATATAATATTCAGTAGGAGGGGCGTGGTTAATCCATTGGGATTTGGTTGGATTATGAAAAGTAGACTGTGATATTATTGTTTTTATTTTTCCATGCCCATTAGATTTAAAGGGTCAAGGTTACACCATCTTTCTCCTTTGCAAGCAACATATACAGTAAATTATATATGCACTACTGGCCAAATAATTTGTTAAGGTTTTTGAAAGAAGTGTCTTATACTAGAATGATTTCCGAAGATCATGTGACACTGAAGACTGGAGTAAT
>NW_015611664.1:0-722 GCF_001515605.1 Sinocyclocheilus anshuiensis | reverse complement strand
GCTGTTATGTTGTTATGCATGGTATAATAGCTAATAAATACCCATGTTTGCACAAAAAATACAAGGATCTGTCACAAATCATATTGATAGCTAGAATATAATTAATATCGTAATATTTCAGATACTCTCTGTAATCATCTAACAGGATGTCATTAGATTCTCCAGGCATAATCTAATGTCATTATCCACTACATGTAAAAATGTCATCACATTTGTAACCAGTAATGAATCAATGAATGTACTTCTCAATGAGATTATAGTGATTAAGCTCTGCTGTATATCGTGTAATAAACCAGAAGGCTCGAATTGTCAATATCAAAAACAACGCAATGCATTCTGGGTGATGTGGTCCACGGCGCTCACACGCACGCTGTCATTCAACACTGCACTGATGTCTGCTGCGGTTATTTTAGCCGCTGTTCTCGGCGGTGGGGTTCTCCTCATTGCCCGGAGAATATTCTCCAGACGCAAAGCGCTGAGATCACTGAGCTACCCAGCGAGTCTGATGCGCGGAAAGACTGTGATAGTGACCGGGGCGAACAGCGGCATCGGGAAGGCGACGGCGGCGGAGCTGCTGAAGCTGCAGGCCCGTGTGATCATGGCCTGTCGGGACAGGCGCAGGGCTGAAGAGGCGGCCCAGGACATCAAGAATCAAGCCGGTGCAAATCAGGGAGAGTTAGTGGTCAAAAACTTGGACCTCGCGTCGCTCCAGTCTGTGCGCA
>NW_015611663.1:0-722 GCF_001515605.1 Sinocyclocheilus anshuiensis | reverse complement strand
AAATTAATTAATTAATTACAAAGAATCAGCAAGTATTTAAATGTATTAATTCTGCAGGTTTTAAGTAGAAAGCCTGAAATAGTATTTCTTGCAAAATGTACTCCAATAATCTGTTTTAACATTGAAAATAATTTTATACAGTGTATGATCATGCACTTATTTCTTTACTTATTTATTAACACTATAAACTACTCTGACAACAAAGCATGTTTGATCACTTTAGATGTTCTATATCTTTCTATGTTACAAGTCAAGATAGAGAAGGTCATATTTCTTGACTGAAGTGAAATATTTATTGTGGAATGCAAAGCAACAGACACTTGGACACATTTGGGTAGTCATAATAATGACTGAAAACAAACACCTGTTCAGGAATAAGGACAGTGTAATGTACACTTACACACTTTCATAACCTTTCACAAAGTGAACAGAATAAAAAAAATACAGACACTTAATCCCAGTGATCATTTAGTTCAAAAACAGAAATCATTGTGCACCTGAACGAGACACTTGACACCAGGTACTAGATGCTTCAGATAAAAATAACTTCTAAACAGAAAGTACGAGTATGATAATTACATGTTTAAAGAATAATAATCATCTTCTGCATGCCAGAATAAAGTGCCTGAAGTCACAGGAGTTCAAATCTAGACAATTTGTCCACAAACCAAACCATGAAGCTTTAGGAAATCTCCAGTCTCACTGTATGATCACATGGAAAA
>NW_015611662.1:0-722 GCF_001515605.1 Sinocyclocheilus anshuiensis | reverse complement strand
AGTGCAAAAATAAGGTTTACAGTTAAAACAACCACTAAAATAAATAAATAAATAAATAAAAGACCAATAGGCCAATGTGTATATATGTAAGCAAACATATACACACACATACACGCACATGTATGTAAAAAGAATAAAATATACTGTATATATATATACAGTATATATATATACTTTAAGCATCAATATAAACTACAGTAACTGGCGGAGGAAGATTGTTTTGGTCGTCACGTGAGTTGTGCTTCGGCTCCGGCGCGGATGAATCTGATTGAGGCGCCGCGCCGCTGTGATCATGATTACTGATAATAATCATTTATCAGCACGAATTTCACAAACGACATTAAAATGAAACGAAAGAAAGACGGATAGCCCAGAAATATGTCTTATGAGCAGGTAAGAGCTTATGCCGCTGATGTTTTGACTTCTTGAAATCATTGTTATAAAATAACGTTAGGCAATGCTAGACCATTGTTTATATCAGATAACGGTACAAACTATAAGTTGATAAAAACTGTTTATTGGCATTGTTACCAACATAAACATTTATTTGTGAACAGTGATTCGATGAATCGTGTTTTATTACGCGTACTGAAACAAAACTACCCAATTTTGCTATAAGTTTGATCGCAACATATAATCGTTGTTAATAGTATTCACCGTCTGTTTGATTACATGTTATTAACTAACTGCATGATTTTTACTGTACATTTCTGCCATATGGA
>NW_015611661.1:0-722 GCF_001515605.1 Sinocyclocheilus anshuiensis | reverse complement strand
ACACAACATAATGTTTTTTTTAGCAACATCATATGACCCCTTTAACATAGTTTTACATTGTTAAGTCTAAAAAGTTTTGTATTGATAGAAAATGTGCTAATTAAGGAGTCAGTCATTTTAAATCTGTAATTCTGATTTTGTATGCAATATTTTGTGGAAAACATGATAGCAATCACATAATTTACAGTAGACATAGAGGTGTAAGGACAAGTGAGTTTTACTTTATTTGGAGTCATCACCACTTTTTATTATTGTTTTTAACCGTATATGTATCAAGCATGTGCAGATAAACATGATAAAAGGATAAATATGACAATGATATCACTTGTGAGGGATCATGATTCCTAGTGTGAGAGGAGAGCATGTATTTGGAGACATGGCTCAGAATAGGCACATATACTTATCACAGTAATTCAGAAAGGAAATCAACAGCAAGGAAAAGAGGGGGTCACACTTATCCATGTGAATTCACTCATTCACAGCAGCAAACATTCATTAATGCAATTTCCATCTATTTTGTCAGTCTTGTAACCCACAATGCTAACAAGGGGCAGAGAAAGGACTGTGGGCCTTGAATAAAAACAAGCACTTAAATCCTGGACTGAAACAGGAAATTAACAATGCTCAGACACATCAGACACTGCTCTTGACCTTCAAGCCATCATTATTGGAGGGGTGCTAATAGAACAGTTGTCAGTTTACAGTTGTCAAACCAACAAATA
>NW_015611660.1:0-722 GCF_001515605.1 Sinocyclocheilus anshuiensis | reverse complement strand
GTGAGACACTTACAGATACTCCAGATGAGGAAGACCAAGAAACGCATCTTCATTTATAGAATCAAAGTTGTTTGCTGTGAAAAGTCTAGGAGATATAATACAGGGTGAATACAGGTAAGTGGAAGAACCCATATAGTGGGACACTGAGGGGTATTTGTCTTTATAGGTTTGTGATTGCAGTACTAAAAATCAGCATTACATTGATCTGAAAGTATGGGATCACACACACACAGAAGGTTTCTACAGTTCAGGAGGTGTCACCACATTTTGACAGCTGTGGTTTCAAACATGACAAAGGTAAAGAGTCCAATAATAGTAAGGTTATGCAATAGCAAAATGTGATTTTGAGTAGATTATTATGAAATATTTTGATAATAGCATATAACAGTGAATCAGATTTTTTAAAAATCAATCGTTTAAAACGTTGGGCAGCAGTGTTTATTGGCCAGCTTAGGATAATGTACAGTATTCTTGGCTAACTGGGACAGCAATGTCATTTTAATGGAGGGGTATAAATTCTCAAGTAGTGAAGATATATAACATTTATCCCATTATATACTTTATAGAATATATTTTCAATCATATTTTCCAAGAACTAGCTGTTCTGTTTTATCAATAAAGGTGTCCCAGTAAAATTTCAAAGTAACATTTCATGTGCTTGAGTTAAGGTTTTTTTTCTTAAAGGGGTCATATGATGCTATTTTAAAAATCATTATTTTGTG
>NW_015611659.1:0-722 GCF_001515605.1 Sinocyclocheilus anshuiensis | reverse complement strand
GTGAATTACAATCAAGTATAATAAACTTCAACTTCTTTTGCCCTCTTGTGGTGATTTTTGTCAATTACAATCGAGTATAATAAACTTAAACTTCTTTTGCCCTCCTGTGGTGACTTTTGTGAATTAATATTGAGTATAATAAACTTAAACTTATTTTGCCCTCCTGTGGGGATTTTTGTGAATTACAATCGAGTATAATAAACTTCAACTTCTTTGACTCTCCTGTGGTGACAATCGAGTATAATAAACTTAAATGTCTTTTGCCCTCCTGTGGTGATTTTTGTCAATTAAGATAAAGTATAATAATATTAAACTGGTTTCGCTCTCCTGTGGTGATTTTTGTGTATTACACCACTGCAACTGATCATAATAAATGCTAATGTAAAAGACCAAAGACAACAATGAATTCAAGTGTCTGTGGTACAGAGGATAATTGTTTCACACCTTTAGGTGTGAAAGTACTGGGTCAAATCCAGCAAGTTTTACTTAAAGTACAGTGGTGCAGTAGCTAAACATGAGCCTGTAACTCATGACGCTGCAATGCAGTTGTGTTCAAATCCCACAAATGCATTGATTGTTTTACTCAGCCTGAACCTACATTAAGCTAAACTTAAAATCTAAATGACCCTAAATACAACACCAGCACAACATCAGCTTCTGTGTCTCAGTGGTTAAAGGCTTCAATCTCAAACATCAATGTCCTGGTTCTAACCCCAGAAGTA
>NW_015611658.1:0-722 GCF_001515605.1 Sinocyclocheilus anshuiensis | reverse complement strand
CCCCCCTAAAAATACTAAGAATATGCCCAAAACAAATGCACACAAACAAAAACACAGATGCAACACCCATTCTCATCATCTGCAATAGCATAGAAACACAATAGCACATTCCAGTGAAGCATCATCAGTGTTATCTGTTCATACGACATGCCCACACTAAGCCACACACATTCCTGAACACTGTTACACGTATGCATGCAGTGTTCTCTCTATGTGCCCCATAACTTTGCGCCCCTGGCGTCTCTGTGCTTCTGGGGAAAAGATTTTCCGAATGAGTCCACTGGCTGACCTCACTCTTTTCCAACAGGGGTTTATGCGTAAAGCTTGACCTATTGTATGACTTACCCCAGAATGCACTGGCATGAGTGATTCGTAAAGAGTCTGTGTGTGAATGAGTGACTAAGTATAATAAGGCTGAATGACTGTATAAGTTGCTGTGTGTGTTCTTTCTTATTGATGCCTTAGGTTTTGTCAAGTCCATAATGGGAAGGCGCCGTTCCCTCCCTCACATTCACTCCGCTGACTGGAGCCTTCAAAACCAAGCAGAGAGACAGGCCGTCAACTTTGTACTACAGGGTATTGTGTGCATTTCTACTTGTGTTTGTAACGTTTACCACATCTATGATGGTCACAATGGCTGTGTGTGTCCCATCAGGCTCAGCTGCAGACCTAGCCAAAATGGCAATGATCAAAATCTGCTCTCAAGTGGCTTCTGCCTCTTA
>NW_015611657.1:0-722 GCF_001515605.1 Sinocyclocheilus anshuiensis | reverse complement strand
AATTTTTTAATGCAAGTTTATGGAGGATCTGTGTTTGGGTAGTTTTAAATGCAATTTAACAGTATTCTCTTGAGGGGCAGAGCTTAGCGGATAGTTGCAAAAACAATGAAGAAATAATGAACCAGAAGGTCATGAAATAAGTTTTTAGAGACCGAATAATAATAATGTATGGTCTCTGTGGGCTTCTCTGTGTTTACAAACAACAATTACTTTTGCAGTTCCATGTAGTGCTGCTAATGATGCAGAAATGACACGTTTTATCTTAAAGAACGAGAGAGTCAAACACTAAGTTAAAAGCAGAGAGAGAATTTATCTTGTCTGTCTTATATTCTTCTTTTGCTCTATGGATTGTTTGAACTAAAACTGTACCAGTCCTTTGGGATCAAACTTTGTAACAAACCTTTCAGATGTTATTTTATTACTTAAAAGACTTTTTGAGGCTTCTACTTACTGTAAAGTTTGGAAAAACAGCAATGTATTATAGTCATCACTAGGGCTATTGTTCACATGTGACATTATTAAATTCATTTTTATATAATGTTGTAGTGTCCTTTTTTTTAATATGCAAAAGTTTAGAGTCTGCATTTATTTAAAAAAATGCTGTAAAAACAGTAGTATTGTAAAATATGATTAGAATTTAAAATAACAAATCTTCAGTGTCACATGATCTTTCAGAAATTATTATTATTAATGTTGAAAACAGTTGTGCTGCTTAATATTTT
>NW_015611656.1:0-722 GCF_001515605.1 Sinocyclocheilus anshuiensis | reverse complement strand
TGTACATATATTTTGGAGTAATGGCTAGAAATTTCACAGCTATAACTCTGACAGCTATACATTCATGCACAGTTTTGCTGGGAAACTTTACTACAGTGAATGGGTCAGTCTAGTAAAAGTGGGGCAAAGTGATCTTTCAAAACAAATGTTGGTCGTTGAGTCTAGCCAATAACTGTGTAGATTACTAGCCAATAACTGTGTTAGAATTATTGGCCTCGGAATTTCCTGCTGGTGCACCACGAAAACAAGGCAAGTGACAGGTCTACTTATATTCTCTATATACTGCTTACATTAGTCCTGTGGTTGGGGGGTTGCAATTGCAAAAGTAGGATGGATTTTTAATGTCAGTCAAAAGCATCATTTGTTTCAAAGGCAGAGCCAGTTATAATTTTCTGATGAAAAATTACAACATTTTTCTTTGAAATACACCAATGAATTGTGTACAATAAGACCAGGAACATACACTAAAAACACAAATAGAGTCAATTTTGGTTTTCTGTTGACTTCTAGCCTCTCATCCCATGCCTTTTTTAGCCTCACAGACAATTAGTCACATAATTGGTCATATAAACGATTGTTTAATTTAGGGATGTTCATTTTAACAGGTTAACCAACTACGAATTTTGACAGATTAATACAACCAGTTAAACGGTTTAAAAAGTCATTTAATTATTTCGTTTTTCAGTAATTTATCAAAATATTTAAAAAGTTTTGCTGCATGG
>NW_015611655.1:0-722 GCF_001515605.1 Sinocyclocheilus anshuiensis | reverse complement strand
GAGCTGAAAATCTAAGCCTAAAGAGGAAAATAAATATCTGAAGGGCCATGAAGTTCAAAGACAGGATTATGATTTCTGGGAAGTACAGCTGAGAAAGACAAAAAAAAATACATGAACAGTGGAAGCCAGATGTTGATCTAATAGTTTGCGCTCACAGACAGAACAACTGTATGCGGATGATATCCAAACCCCATCCTGCACCACCTGGAGGGAATGAGAGAGAGAAATAGAGATATAGAGCTTAGGTTTCCATGAGATATTATGTCTTGTAAATATTTGAAGAGGCACAGCTTTAATACAGTTTAAATTCCTCAGCACATTTGAGAAAACAGCTGCTACTGAGTTGATTGAGAGTTTTGGCTAATACACTATAGACACAAGCACTATGCTGTAGTACCTGATAGTCATACTTAAGTGCCTGTATAAGATGAGATACCCTCATGAAGGTACCTCAAGTAAATGTTAAAGTAACCCACGGGAAACATATCAGACAGAAGTTCTAAAGTAAATTATATTGTATGTGCTTAAGCATCAGAGTCTGTGTAAGAAGATGAATCAGAAAGTGAGTCAGAATTTTGACCAACTGCTTTTGTTTCAGATTGGTTTGTGAATGAATCATTCACAAATTGGTTTGTGAATGAATCATTCACATCTTATCAGCTGATTGTGAATGAATCAGATGATAAGATGGCGCCGACGCTGATGGCTGCCTCCATGGCGTG
>NW_015611654.1:0-715 GCF_001515605.1 Sinocyclocheilus anshuiensis | reverse complement strand
TTGGAAACAGTTGTGCTGCTTAATATTTTTTGGGACCTGTGATACATTTTTCAGGATTCTTTGACAGATAAAAAGTAAAAAAAAAAAAACAGCGTTTATTCAAAATATAAATGTTGTGTTACAATATACACTACTATTCAAAAATTTGGGGTCAGTAATTTTATTTTATTTTTTCAAAGAAATTAATACTTTTATTCAGCAAGGATGTCTTAAATAAATAAAAAGTGATAGTAAAGACTTATATAATATTGTTAAAAAAATATTTCTATTTTGAATAAATGCTATTCTTTTTAACTATTTATTCAAAGAACCAATGATTCAAAGAAAAAAAGGTTCCAAAAAAAATATTAAGCAGCACAACAGTTTCAACACGGATAATAAATCAGCATATTAGAATTATTTCTGAATGATCATGTTACACTGAAGCCTGGAGTAATGGCCAATGAAAATTCAGCACTGCGTCCCAGAAATAAATAATATTTCAAAGTATATGAAAATAGGAAATATATATATATATATATATATATATATATATTGCATCTACACCATCACATGTCGCCATTGTTTTGAGTGTGCATGTGTGTCTGTCTGTTAATCCATGGCTCAGTCCCACCTGCTATTTTGAGACAGTAAATCCTGGACAACTGACATGCTGCACCCGACAAACAACGTTTTCACTCTGTAGGCACATACACACACACACACACACACACAC
>NW_015611653.1:0-722 GCF_001515605.1 Sinocyclocheilus anshuiensis | reverse complement strand
CATGTGCTTCACGAGTTCATTTCAAGGTTAATGACAACAGTATTAAGTTCAAAACGTGTCTAAAGACAAGAGATCGGTTTATTATAAAATATATTATGTAATGTGAAAGTGTACTATGTAAAAACTTTCTATAAAGTTGCCAATAACGCTTATTAAATCGTAAATAACAAAGCAGAGACTTTTCTGTAGTGTATTGTTCGAGTTCTTATAGTGAGGCTGAATGACTGATGGTTGTTTGTAAAGGGTTCGTGATTTAATGCGAGCTGGAGTCATCAAGCACGAGGAAAGGCCCATCTGGTTTGATGTGTATGCTGCTTTTCCTCCTAAGAGAGAACCTCTCTACGAGAAAGTTGTGAGACCACTGAAGATACATGCAGCAGATAATGTACCTGACATCTTATACAAAGAGGATGAAATACGAGCGTAAGTCCAAACATACCCGTTCAAAACGCTAATATATCATCTTTAGTAACTTCATTTAAAATTTGGTTTCAACAGTATCGCTCTATCTATTGGGCTTATGGTCACTCTGTGCTCTTCATTTGTACTTCATATCCTTTGGCATGTCTTTATTGATGCATTTATTATATGTTATGTGTCTTTATTGATTTTCTTAAGTTTCTTTTGAGCTTGACGCTATATACACTACCGTTCAAAACTTTGGGGTCAATAAGAAATTAAAGGGGTCATATGATATGATTTCAAGTTTTCCTTTCTCTTTG
>NW_015611652.1:0-721 GCF_001515605.1 Sinocyclocheilus anshuiensis | reverse complement strand
CTATTTTTAGGCTTTTGCCTTCATGACTCATTGTTCCTCTTTGTTGTATGAGGCTCAATGAGTAAGACCTGAATCCTGTAATATAGGCTGCTATTCCTAAGCCCATTTCCTGTTTACTACACAAGCACAGTGTGGCATGGGTGTGTTGGTGTATGTTTTTGTATAACCAGTGTTTTAGGGAACGTGCTATTACGCTCAGACTCTTGGCTGGTGAAGTGTCTTCTAAATGCTACACACACTATTTAATTGTATGTGAATGAAAATTAGGCTGTGAGGGATGTACTGTAGATGGGATACATTCTATTCACAATTTCACTACGAATGAGTTAAGATTTAATAGCATCATTTATTTGCATTCATGCTTGTGTTATTTTAACACTTGATTTATTACTATTCATTACTATTCATTCATTCATTCATTCATTCATTCATTCATTCATAATTTTTAGAGATGCACCAATATATTAAAATTCTGGGTGATATTGATAAGCCAAATTATTATTTTCATTTTATTGTATGGCTGATAACCAGTAAATAACCAATTAATATAATATATTTTCTTGACAATAAAATGCTATAAACTAAAATAAATTGTTTTACAGTAAATGCTATAGGTACAGTGTATATAATATATTAACTGCTACCTTTGAATTTAAAACTATTAATATTGTCTAATAACCAATATTTGCATATACAGTATATATATATATATATATATATA
>NW_015611651.1:0-722 GCF_001515605.1 Sinocyclocheilus anshuiensis | reverse complement strand
TTAGAAGCCAATTTAGAAAGGATAATGCAATTGTGAATCACATTGGGAATCGTGGTACTCGTGGTACGTAGTACTTGTGGACATTAGATGTGTGGACATTACCCTTGTTTTCTTTCAGATTGTGGTGTAGCGGATGTCTGACCAACTGCCCATGATGATCACTCTTTTCATGCTAAAGGAACTGCTCAGCTCCTGTCTACTGATATGTTGAGTTTACTGGATTGGGCAAATGTGAGCATGTTTGAGAACTCTGATGTTGGTAGAAAGCGCAGAGACCTACAGGTTTGCCTGGACCGTTTGACCGCTGCCCAGGAAGCACTTAGCGATTTTATTTGAGGGATCAATTGACTAGAGGATATTATCTGAAAATACATTTAATGTGTCTGATGATAATTTTATAATGAATTAAATTTCAAACTCTCTTTAGCTTATCTTAATACATTTTGAGCTGTTATCTTAGCAAGTCAATTGACCTGCATTTTATGCTGCTTCTGGTAAAACACAAATACGTTTGTTTTCTTGTTCAAAAATAAAATCCTTAGTAGTTATGAATATAAAATCCATATACTAGACAGTTGAGTACATAGTGCATAGTAGGCTGCAGTTGTGTAATTTCGACACAACTAGTGTATTTTAGCTTCAAAGTGTAGTAAGGGAGACTCCCTGGACCCATTCCTGTTTGCATATCGGTCCAACCGCTCGACCGATGACGCCATCGCCAC
>NW_015611650.1:0-721 GCF_001515605.1 Sinocyclocheilus anshuiensis | reverse complement strand
GGGTGCATCCCTAATATATATATATATATATATATGTGTGTGTATATAACGCAAAATTATAAATATTATTTAAATGTTAAAGTATTTCTATATAATGGTAGTGTTTGTTTTTACGTATTTGTATTTTCTGTACATTTATTTTTTTTTAAGTCAGATTTAACCTGGACACGTGTAACATGTTCATGAAAAAATTGATGTTTTCTGACTTTCACTTTAGAATGATTCTAGTCAAGGAGATCTGGGTACCTTGGCCAACGTGGTCACGTCTCTCGGTCACTTCAGCAAAAGTCGTGAGATGATGGACAGCAGTACCGACCTATCGGGGATAGAGACCATGAGTAACGATGACAGCGTTATGATGGACATTCAAAGGGATGAGTCGAATGACGTCACACGGTGCGGAAAGCAACTTCTGTAGATCAAGCCTAGAAGATGTGCAGTACGTGGCTGTGCTTAAATGTTCTGTTTTTTTTTGTTTTTTTGTGTCCAGGGCCTTTGACACACTCACAAAGGTGCTTCAGCCTGGGGAGGTTTGTGGGGAAGAGATGGCTGAGGGGGCTGTCAGGGTTGATGAACAGACCACCGCCCTACTGGAACTGGAAGGACCGCTGCTCTCAGATATGCATGTGCCCTTTAAGGTCGGCCGTCACTGTTGACTTGCACACACTGCAGTGACAGCACCAAAAATGACAGACCAATAACAATCTGTATTCAATATTTT
>NW_015611649.1:0-722 GCF_001515605.1 Sinocyclocheilus anshuiensis | reverse complement strand
GAATTTTGATTATTTTTGTGGAAATCATGATTCTCTTTTTATGATTCTTTGATAAATAGAAAGTTCAAAGCATTTCACTATCTCTATCTCTACCTGGTTTTTAATTAATGTATGTGTTTGTACAGAAAGTGACTTTCGAAAACAAACCTGCACTGAGCAATATTAACTGGAGTAAAACCTGTAACAACAAAGCCCTTAAATGAAAGCTTTCAAATGCAGTACTTAGTGCAAACATAATTAGCTGATATATTACAGCATAAAGTGCCCTTTCCAAAACATTGCATCTAGCACTCACATAAACAAATGCGTATGATTTATTCTGACTGAAACCAAAGTGAAAATAAGGTCTCTGACTCCCTGAAATTGCAGAACGAAAGAGCTCGATGCAGGTATACATCTTTCCATAAAAATAAGACACATCCTTATGTTTGGAACAGCCTGGACATTTTATCTTTCATCCTGTGACAGAACGATACCCTGTATTAAATGTCTGTTTTTTTTTTTTTTTAACCAGCTTGAGGATCAAGCTTAATAATGTTCTGGTTTAGACATTAGCCCTGATAGGACTGAGAATGGTCCCTTCACACAGCTTTATATAATTTAATCTTTGAGTTAGAATCCATTTAAGATGTTTGTTGTCACTTCTGTCAAGTAGAATCTTGTTAAAGCGAGCGATCAGCCTTGTACATATTTGACCCAGTCCGAAAATGGAGTGTGGGTAA
>NW_015611648.1:0-722 GCF_001515605.1 Sinocyclocheilus anshuiensis | reverse complement strand
TCAGAATCAAGGACTGGAACTATCCGTTTTATAATACATTTTAAAATAGAAAACAGTTAGATTTTAATTTAATAATATTTTACAATGTTATTGTTTTTACTGTATTTGTGAACAAATAAATGAAGTCTTGGTGCACATAAGAGATTTATTAATTTTTTTTAAGTTACCACCCCAAACTTTTAGTGTATTTATGGTTATAATGAACATACTCATAACAAGATAACTTGTGCCATATATTGGCAGTATGTACCGTTTGCTTTCTTTGATGCTCTTTGTTTTCTCTCGTCTCTCTACCTTCTCTGCTGCCTCCTCCTCATCAAGCCTCAATTGCTCCAAAATCAAATACTCCCTCTCAGCCATGTCTTTTCTTTCTTCCTCCTGCTGTCGCTGCCTCTCCATCTTCTTCTCCTCCGCTTTCCTGAGTTGTTCTTTTTCATTCTTAATGCTACACAGAAAAACGTTCTCTGAGTTTATAAAAGAAAGTATAATATAAAGTGCAACATGAAGTCTTTTGTGTTCTTGGACAACTTAATGAAAGAAAAAGTATTGGTGGTTACGTGCCTCAATAGTACACTTCACTTAAGCTTAAGGACAGGTTACTTTAAATTACATTTAAATTAATTGTACATAATATGTGCACATACTTATAAATTAAGTTTGAAACAATTTATTTTTTTTAGCTAATTCTATATCATCAATAAAGGGTAAACATTTTAACATGT
>NW_015611647.1:0-721 GCF_001515605.1 Sinocyclocheilus anshuiensis | reverse complement strand
GTAATCTTACAGTGCTACTTCATCTGTATCCGATTTCGAATGAGCGGAAATCTGTAAGATTTCTTTAAAAAACAGCTTGATAGATTTGCTTCTTATAAACATGCAGCTTTTCACTTCACAAGACGTTAAATGAGGGACACCCATTCACTGCAGAGGATCCATTGTAAGTGATGTAATGCTCGCAGAAGAGGCAGAGATTGTCGTACTATAGGGAGATGAGAGGGTCAGTATTAATTAATATTGGAGAAAGCGTAACGGCTAACTTGGAATTATGTTTTATATTTCCATTGTTTTGTTGGGCACTTTGTTGAAGTGTGGAAACACACTGCCTTTGCCCCTCAGATGAAGATGAATTTACTGTGTGTTGCAGGTACAGTCATCTGTGTCAGACAGCTCAGTGATGAGCTCCTCTCCCCAGCGCATTCAGATCATCTCCACTGACCCCTCTGTCACAACCCCCCAGAGAATACAGGTTCACACACACACGCGCTTATCGTAGATGGTGCACTAACACATTCAGACGCACTCACACTCTTTCTCTTTTTCAGATATTTACTGAGCAGCAGATGGGTCAAAAAATCCAGATAGTGACGGCACTGGACTCCACTGTGCCCAAACAGCAGTTTATCCTGGCAGCACCTGATGGCTCTTCAGCAGGCAAAGTCCTCCTGGCATCACCTGAGGGTACTAGTGCCAAACAGCTTATCTTTGCCACTGCTGA
>NW_015611646.1:0-721 GCF_001515605.1 Sinocyclocheilus anshuiensis | reverse complement strand
AGGGCCTGTGTCCTCCGCCGCATAATTGGTGTCCCTTGCAACGTGCTGCTTCCCAGGGGCTCGGCTCCCTGTTCCTGTGGAAGCCCTAAATGAGTGGAATCAGGGCTTAATGGGGCTCCTGTGAGTTTTAAACAAACACAGCACAGCCCCCCACTGTTCTACATGCTGCACCCAACAGCAGGGAGGCCCACCGCGGCCCACAGTGACACGGCCCTCGTCACACCGAACACAATCCGGCTACACTCTTCATCTGAGGATGACACAGTGAAAACTGAATATTTGAAGGTTTAATTATACGTTGTGCATCCATCACTTTAAATCTGAGCAACTCGTGCTGGATGAAGCCATGCTACAATCACGTTATATGGTCTGTTGTTTTTTTAAAACTATTGTTTTAGTCTGACTGAAAACAAATGCATGTAAACACTGCAGTGCTTGACTAATACAACCATCATGAGGTCATTCCTACTACACTGTAAAAAAAAAGATTTTTTAAATTTGTAAATAAAGATTATTGGAGTATGTTTTACAACAAAACACTATTTCAGTTTTTCTACTTAAAATTTTCACATTCATTCAAAGTTACTTGCTGCTTCTGTGCAATTGTTTGTGTAGTTTACTATTCAGCATATTTCCATGTCCTTCTTAATGTATTTTATGAAATATACAGTATAAAATGTATATTCGTATGTGATTTTATTTTTTTTGGGGGGGGGGGGGT
>NW_015611645.1:0-721 GCF_001515605.1 Sinocyclocheilus anshuiensis | reverse complement strand
TAATGTTCTTTTTAGCAGCATCATATGACCCCTTTAAAGAAACAGAAGACATGAGGTCTTAGGCTACCACAAGTTGTGTCATAGGTTGTGCTATAACTGAAAAATTCTAAATCCACAACAGTATGTTCAATCAAGTTGAAATGAAAAGTTTCTTTGGGGTAAAAGGTAATATTATAATGAAAAATACTTTGATAAATCAACAAATATGGCCACCAGCAGGCAATCAAATTACAGCAACTAATAACATGCTAGTATAAAATTTGTTTATCCACCATTGTAATTTTCTGCAAAACATATAGGCCTACCTTTTCGAACTCTTCCTCAAAGCAAGCCCGTAGCTGGGGGCCCCACAGCGATTTCTACCGAGCCCCTTAAATTAATAGGCATTTCAATTAACAGATTTCAAAGAGGCCGTAATACCATTGTTGTCCAAAAGCAGACACGCCAGGATAAGAATTTTTTGTTATATTGTTCTTTATTTCCCAAAATATCTAAATATTTTCTAAAATGCAAAATCGTTTCATTTTCCTGTCCACAAAATTGACGTAACGTTATATGAAATGTTCAACTTAAATCTTTCCAAAACAATTTTAACTGGATAAATCCTATGTAGTATTTTATAAGACACTTCTTTAATTTTGTTATTACGGAATAGTATCCACCTTTTTCTTCAACTCGGAAGTAAGCCTATGGGTGAGACTTCCGGTTCATTAGCCGCTAT
>NW_015611644.1:0-721 GCF_001515605.1 Sinocyclocheilus anshuiensis | reverse complement strand
CCAGACAATCTATATTAGGTAATGTGAGAGGATTATGTTTTCGCTTAGTTTTAATACGAGTTGAATGGAATTCCTAAGATAATGTGATAAGAGCAGTCACACTTTCTTAAACTGTTATTGTTATAACTCGCATCTCTGACCACATTAATCTGTGGCATGCTTCAAACAGAGAGTGTGATAATATGTTAAAGTTGGCATGAAGTGGAAATTCACCCTGTCTATTTTCTTAATGTTTAATTTTTGAGCTCGTAATTTAATGAAAATATCACAACTCATCCTTCCAGTGAAACAACAGACTTCTCTCTTGTGACGTACTGCTTACATTTGTCTTCTCCAGTCATTTTAGTCTGCTTAAATCCCGCCCCTATTTTACAAGCTTGTAATTCATATCTGCCTTCATCTAATGAACATTTGATAAATGAAACCGAGCTCCTGCATTACATTTTGTTTTTGATAACCTATTTCACTCAGATGTACGTCACAATATAGAAATAAAATAAAAAATGGTAACACTTTAGATTAGGGAACACATATTCGCTATCAACTAAGAGGTTTCCCTCAATAAACTCCTAATTTGCTGCTTTTTAATAGTTAGTAAGGCTAGTCGTTATGTTTAGGTATTGTCTAGAGTTAAGGGATCTTTAATATAGTCAGGCAGGACATTAATATGTGCCTAATAATTACTAATAAACAGCCAATATGCTAGTAATATGCATGCTAA
>NW_015611643.1:0-721 GCF_001515605.1 Sinocyclocheilus anshuiensis | reverse complement strand
TAGACCACTTCATTTGTGCTGCACTTAGAATACAACTTTCTTTAACCATATGCTTAAGAAAATGTTATGGAAATGTTGACGAGTAAATAATTTTAAACAGTTAAACGTTCTTAAAAAAAGCCTTTTTTTTTTACCATATCGCTCAACCCTAGGATATACACTAAAAACACTCTGAACACCTTAGCAACCACAGAGCAATTCAATAAAAAGACTCTGAACATTGAATAAACCATAGAGCAATGTGCTAAAAACACTCTGAAAACCTTAGCAAACAAATAGCAATGTGCTAAAAAAAAACACTAGGTGAATTTCCTACACTTAATATTATTCCAGTAAAAAATATGACAGAAATAGTGTGCTAGTTCAAATTCAGCATATGAACATTTTGGCAACATCACTGCAACACTCTGGCAACCAACCAACCAACATCCTAGTATTATGGAGGTAAACACTAACCGCCTAACAGGAAACATTCCAGCAACTGACTATGTTATATGCAAAAGTTATTTAACGGCTAGAAACAAATCGTTACATTTTATGAGACATAATTTTGGTAATATTAGTATTTTATAAAAGTTGCAGATGTTTGGAATGATCCAACTATCAATTCTTTAAATGTCCTTTAAACATTCCACTTTTCAAGATGTTGCTTAATAGTAAAAGAAAAAAGCTGCTACAGAAGCTTGAAGCCACAAAAATAAACCTCAAACTGGGGGAAAAA
>NW_015611642.1:0-721 GCF_001515605.1 Sinocyclocheilus anshuiensis | reverse complement strand
GATGTCATATGGAGGCTGCATCCTCTGTTTAATGCCAGCTCAGAGCTGAAGAGGATGTGTTGGATTATTAACATGTCTATGTCACCGGGTGAGCATTTTTTCTTCTTTTGTGAAAGCTAGATGGCTCTTAGAGACTATGCACTAGTAAACAGGCAAAATTGTGGTTTTATGTATATTTGTGTAATGAAAATATGAATATAATATTTATATTATTTTACAGCTTAATTTTTTAGCTACAATTGTGAGTGGTAGGCAAGAATTACTATATGAAGAGAATAAAAGCAAAAAATACTGGTTTTATTATTTTTTTCTTAGACGACCATATATCCAAAGGTTGCTGAAGAGATCTTGGATAAGGTCAGTTAATGTTTATTAGATGTGTGCTCTGTAAGGACTTACAGGACAATGATCCGGCCCTGCTTACATGACATAATACTTTAATATAGGTATTATTTAATTAACAATAATGAGGTTGTAATTATGAAATTTTCTTATAAATAAGATGAAAGAGAAGAGTAATTTAACAGAATAATAGCCCTGAGCCTCAGTCGGAAAGATGACCGAATTTGTATTGTACAAATTATTTGAAAGCATTTGTTCAATCAAATACGCCCAATTATATTTTGAAAAGAAAATCACTAATCATAGCTTCCTGTATAATATCAGTCAGTAGTGCAGGAGTATACAGATGCAAAGGCTGTTGATAAACCTAATGATAAGA
>NW_015611641.1:0-721 GCF_001515605.1 Sinocyclocheilus anshuiensis | reverse complement strand
TACGTAATTCCGTTACATGTAACTAGTTACTCCCCAACACTGAATTTAATGCATCCTTGCTGACTAAAAGTAATTTCTTTCAAGAAAGAAAGAAAGAAAGAAAAACATTTTTAAACAGTAACACGATATTTTAGGGATCAACATAATGTGATAAATGTTCATTATATGAATCTCATGACATTTCCAGTCCTGGAAAATTATAAAAATCCCTAATATTTCCAGATTTTCCATTAGCGTGGGAAATACTGCATTGTTTATTTATTGAAACCTTATGTAAATGACTGTGATGGTCAGCTCTGCTCATACAGTATTTCAGGCCAAACAGCACTTTAGATAATTCTGTATTAACTCCATCTCCAAAAATGTACAAAACGTGAAATACAAAATAAAGTTGCATTTAGCCACTTCCCATTTTACTGTTTACCTGCATAGATTTCTCTGACAGACTGAATGCACTGCAAAGTACCTGACTCTGTGAACTGGGAGTCGAGCTTCATTGTCTCCAGAAGATGCTCCAGAATCTTCTCCGGAGTTCCGGACATCACAGTGTACCTGAAGAACAGGTGTAGTTTACAGTTACTCCATAGTATTCCTAAATTCCCAATGCTAAAAATGACAGAAGAACAGAAACGTACTTGAGAGGAGAGGAACTGGAGCCCCTGTTGTTAGTTTTCTCCAAAACTAACACATCCTCCTCATGTTCCTTCAGACGGACCGTGTT
>NW_015611640.1:0-721 GCF_001515605.1 Sinocyclocheilus anshuiensis | reverse complement strand
TATATATATATATGCTGCATTGAGTCATTTGTTTTATTAAACAATTAGTACTACTTAAATTACATTGAAAACCAAGGAATACATCAGATATGCTCTGTCATTCAATTTGGCTTCTGGTCAAAGTGTCAGACAGAAGATGATGAAAAACACTGGACTGTAAACTTCTGTGTGTGTGAATGCCTGTGTGTGTGTGTATGACGATAATGCAGCATGACACATCTGAAATGAGACTGTGGTTGCTATGGCACGGAGCCAGGAGGGGACAGACTGTGCTGTAAATGATTTGCATTTACATCATGTACTTGCTCACGGCCAGTTTCTATATGATATTCCCAGCACAGGATCCTTGCAAACCACATTTCCCTACCTGTGAACATATTAAATGGCCCCTTTCTCAAAATTCTTTGCATGTAAGAGGTAAGACAAGTTTTTGTGATCAATAGTAAATACATTATCTAATTCATATTTTGGACACTTTACATAACCTAATACTAGAAATGATGAATGAATGTAATGTGTTTTGTAAGTATGTGTCTGTTGCCATAAACCTGTCAAATCACTGAGGGAATATATAGGCAGACTATTTCTAGTCTTGCTGTAAATGTTTGACAAATCAATGACAGACATCATTATCTGTCATAACAGAGACTCATGGCACACAGTTGTGCCTTCCAAATGGTGCAGAAAACATACCGTTAAAGGGTTAGTTCACCCAAAAATG
>NW_015611639.1:0-720 GCF_001515605.1 Sinocyclocheilus anshuiensis | reverse complement strand
GCTGTTTGGACTCTCATTCTGACGGCACCCATTCACTGCAGTGGACCCATTGCTGAGCAAGTGATGTAATGCTAAATAGCAAACACCTTTTTACAGAGTATGTTTCAAGAGAAGTAAAAAGAAACCACTAGTGGACCTTTTTCTACAAGTCTCTTATCAAATGTCTGAAGTTTTAAGCTCTCAGCCAACTCTTGATATTTTAATATGTAGTTTGCCCTTGTAGCTAATCTGCAACAGCCTTGTTTCTCATGTTCCCATGTGCAGATTTAAGAGGGGGATTTCCCTGAGAGAGGGAGAGAGAGAGAGAGAGAGAGAGAGAGAGAGGGATGTAATGAGCGCTGAGCTCAACTATGACATCAGGATTTTTGATAAACTGCGTACGCGCTGCCTCCCGTATGATCTCACACCCAACCTATCTGGCCTGGCTCACGCTCAGATCCAGCACTGCCCTCAGAATATCTCAGAGAGATCTCCGCTCCAATCCCACACATCGCTCACCATCCACGTTCCCATCAGAACTGCGTCTGGATGAAAAGGCTGTGAAACTGCAGAGGATCAGAGCACTTAATGAAACGTCTTATTAAAACAAGATGTTCCGTTCACTATGCTGAATTAGATCATAAAGGCCCCACATTTGAGCATTTGAGCAACAGTATGAGAACTAGTCTAATCGGAATGAAGCTTTTTCAAACTACATTAATTGATGTAGCTCTTTTTATC
>NW_015611638.1:0-721 GCF_001515605.1 Sinocyclocheilus anshuiensis | reverse complement strand
TCATCATCATCATCATCATCATATCTCTGTAAAAGTCCAAGAGTTCAGTCTTCATCCTGACAGCTCATTTGGAAAACCCATTATGTTTCTAAGCAACTAAATGTGAAGTTAAACCTTAAAAAAACAGTTCAAATGGTCTCCATTGTAACAATCTGATATGTAAATCACAACACGCAAAACGTTCACATTAACTAAATTTGTCTATTGTTAATAGTGTATCGATGTATGAAGCACACCTCACAGAAGTCACTTTCAAACAAAGCCTTAAGAAATACCAAACCAAGCAGCTTTCTGTTGGTAAACGAATTCGAGTGACTACTAGCTTGAACCCGTTGTGAAATCTGTGCGGGGAATTCTATTGAAATTACTGGATTTGTCCGTGGAAATTTGTAATTGTGACCACATTTAAAAATAAAACAGCATAGTGCAGCACTGCCGTAAAATTAAACTTAATTCTGAATGCTTCTTGCACTGTTTAAAATACATGTCACATTAAACACAGTTTACCCAAAATTACAGGTAGCATAAAAGTGAGTTGCATGCTATACTCAGTCTTCCAAGTATGTACAATATAGCACAATATTGTGGTTTTAAATTACCAAAAATAAAAAAGGCTATTCAAACAAATCACCAATTTGCATGAAATTGCTTTTAATGGTGATGTTCATTGGAAAAATAGAGGACAATATAACTGTAAAAAGTATTAACACCTTGAGACCCG
>NW_015611637.1:0-721 GCF_001515605.1 Sinocyclocheilus anshuiensis | reverse complement strand
CTTTGACAAGTTGTTGTACCCTAAAGGTACAATTTTTGCAATTTTTCTGATAGTGTAGCATTTAAGAGAGGGCCAAATTGACCAACATCACTCAGTACATGCACTTTAAAGGTTCAGCTTCATTTGGACTAAAGCAATAATTTGTCTTTTTAAAATGCCACATAAAAGCTTCCGTCTGACTGAAATCATCCAGTTTTTGGACATTTGGACTAACAGACCTAGATAGAGCTCGGCTTTGTCCAGCTTGTTTACATGTTAACTGGTTAATGTTTACAATTTAACATGTACAATTCGGTTTACTGCTCACTTTCGGCTGGCAGTAATAGTGGATTGTTAACTGCGCCATGCAAATGGTACTGAGCATTGTGAATAAGGTGCAATCTATGAGCCTAATTAAAATAGAAAGGAGTTGTGTTTGCATTCAAAAGAATGACAGTGACAGTAAAGTTGCATGAAATGGCAATTCTTACTATTTGGATCTATTTTCTAAATGCATGTCATTGATCGTATTGTGATTGTTTGCATTCTCTGCCTGTATGCAATCAACAAGTGATGAATAGAACCAAGTTTATATATATAGCATATATTTTTCTTTGTACCTTATTTGCCTCCATTTTTTTAAAATTTGTTTAGTGAACTCACGCTTCTCTGTTTGACCACCTAACCGGAATACATACTGTACACTCTAAAAAAAAATGGTGCTATATAGCACTAAAAGCGG
>NW_015611636.1:0-721 GCF_001515605.1 Sinocyclocheilus anshuiensis | reverse complement strand
TAATGCTGTAAAGTTGCTTTGACACAATCTGTATTGTTAAAAGCAGTAAGGTGACTTGACTTGACTTGACTATTAAAAAGATTTGAAGTTGTGTGTCCACATTATGTATAAACCCTGTTACCATCATAAATCCCCTTTATTAAAAGGATGTACAATGAACAAGTGAGGCATGGTTTCATTATGTGCAAATGAAGGCTGAAGATGCCCTATGATTTTGAGAGGTAATTGCAAATCGTTTGGAACAACATGGGGGTGAGCTGCACGTTCTAATGATGGAGAGAGAGAGCATATCTAACGCCTGAAGAAGTGCTGCATTTCCAGTCTTAGGCAATAATTGTAGGTCTGAGAGCATCCTCGGCGAATGTGTATCGATCGCTTCACAGGTATGGTTTAGTTGTTGCGGGGCAAGCATGAGTAAGGGGAGCGATGAGGATATTTGCTCCTTCGACACTCCAGCAGAAGCATGCGATAGTGTCACGGCGCGTTGTCGTTAATGATCAAAGGGAATTCCGTAAAAGTGCTTTGGACAGCAAACTGTTACCGGTTTTCGTGCCAATCGAAAGGTTAACGACTGTCCGGACCAAATCACCTTAGAAAAAACCGGGAAGAGAGGCGATGCAAGATGTTTTCCTGAAATCAAGTTTGAGCAGATATTTTGGTAAGTAGCACACTTGATGGGGGCATTATGTCAGAAATGAATTAATCAAAAGTAAACTACAAT
>NW_015611635.1:0-721 GCF_001515605.1 Sinocyclocheilus anshuiensis | reverse complement strand
TTGATGTATGGGGAGGTGGAGTTCATCAGCATTGACAGTTTTGGTGTATATGGAGAAAATCAGAAACGCGTTCTCTGATTTGTCACTGAAGTTGTTTGATGGTTTCCTCTGTTGTGCTTAATAAGGTAATAGCGAGTGTGATTGGAGGGTATTGGGCCTCTTTCTCTCTCATTAAGGAGGCTGAGAGGATGCCTGTGCTTCTGTATCATCAGTGCGGAGAAGCTTGTACAGGGTGTTAAGTTGATCATGCTGAGGACGATGAGGAGATGCCTGATACTCATTTTACTGTCTGCAGTTGTAATACTCATCACAGCAGGTAAGTACACAAGGAATGAAACAGATTAAGCTATTTTCAGATGTTATTTCAGAGTCAAGCTTGTAATTTTAAGCAGTTAATGGGGTGTCTCAGATAATAATAATAATAATATTAATAGTAATGCTTAATCATGTATACCAAAGAGGCATGCACTATTTTATTTTATTATTTATTTATTTTCCTATCTTGATTTGTGCTTAATTGAGATAAAAGCTTATAGATAAAGAGATTAAAGCTTATAGATGCACTGCATGATACAGAGAAAAAAAGAGGAAGAAATATTAAATTTAAAAGCTTAGGTGTTCCATTTGTCTAGTATCCCCACTTTGTAACCATATGCATTCATTTTTCTCTTTCTCTTCATTGCTTCAGCTCAATATATAGATTGTGTGAATGTGAGGTTGG
>NW_015611634.1:0-721 GCF_001515605.1 Sinocyclocheilus anshuiensis | reverse complement strand
GATTATTTGGGCAACCAAAAATGGTTCAATTTTTGTGAAAACCTTTTTGGAACCTTTATTTTTAAGAGTGGCCAACATGGAATACCCTGGATTTTTTTTTTTGTACTTTCTTTTTGGATTTTGCAGGAAATCTATGTAACTCTGTGGAATGCATTTAAGCATGGTGACGAAGATTGTTCGCTGGTAGCAGAAAGCATTTTCGAATTAGCCCAAACATGTGAAGAGCTTTGTGAATTAATGTGCATTCTTATTCCGTGGAAGTCTGCTGAGCTGTCCACAGAGTTCTGCGGGCACGGATTCAATGTAGGCAGAACTGTGACTCATTGTCTCAATCTGAGCCTCTCATAATTTTCTTTCAGAATTAATTTCAAACTTTCATGAAGCAGCAAAGGCACTGCCTTCAGATATGAGTGGTACTATTCATTATGACGACGATTTTGCCATGGCTAGTGAGGTTGCACGCCGACTGTCTGATTTTTACCTGATGGTGCATTCTCCTGACCTTAAGTTCAACTCTGTCGCAGAGACACATGTTTCAGAATGAGGTTCGTTCCCCATGACTTGGCTCTGCATGCCCACAGGTCGCATACTGTGTGTGCGATCAGACGTCAATGAGGAGGGATTGTGCATGAGAGGCGAAGTTAAATAAAAAAGTGAATAAACAAACGCTATCTAGGCAAACGGAAAGATAAATAAATGTTGCAGGCGGTGGTGGGAACTG
>NW_015611633.1:0-721 GCF_001515605.1 Sinocyclocheilus anshuiensis | reverse complement strand
CACACACACACACACACACACACTGTTTATGGTTACATAAACAGAGCTCAGCCCTCTTAGCACTCTAAAACAATAGTGGATAAAATAACATTCAGTAATTACTTGTAAAAAAAATTAAATACATTTGTAAATTGGCCTAATCATTACTCTCACTAAGAGTTATCAGACTTGAATCAGCAGTAATTGGTTAAAAGCCGAAGTAGTTTCTTAAGCTGCTCGATTGAACTGGTGTTGCTGTGACCAGTGGTTTTAATGGCTCTGTGTCTGCTAGTGAAAAACTGTGTGAGACCAAAGGGAGTCTGCTTTAGTAATGAAACACTATTCACCCTCTGTTCCTCTCTTCACCCTCTGTTTTTTATGTTCGGTAAGGACTTATATCTAAAACCCTCCTGCTTGATAACTCAGTCCTCCACTCTTATCTATCAGTGTGAGCTGAGATTTAGCAGAGGGTGGGGGATGTTTTTTTTAGCTGTGTGATTAAAACATACACACACTCCTTCTGGCCAAGAAAATATGAAGAAGCAAAGGTTAGATGACAGCAGAGATGGACATTTTGAATTATTTCTGATGCCTGAATATAAAAGGGGTGTTATTGATAGATGTACTCAAGGGAAGGATCCTACAAGAAAAAAAGAAAGTGAACCATTCAGAAATGAATTAAAAAGCTGTTTAAATTGCAGTTCCCTTTCAGTCAGTCACGTTCTACGTTACGTCAGTCGTG
>NW_015611632.1:0-721 GCF_001515605.1 Sinocyclocheilus anshuiensis | reverse complement strand
TCTCTCTCCCTGTCTAATTGCTTCTTTTCAAATTTATTTTATTGTTATTTTTACTGCCATTTTGAAAAATTCACTGTGAAATATCTTGTAACTTGTTTACTGGTGAGCTTATTACTCCTACAATTCCAAAATATGGTCAAAGGAATGTGGCTTGCTGAATTATAAAAGCTGCCTCTGTCCTTTTCATGTTTTTCCAATAACTTTTCGCCAGACAGTCTTTCCTGCTTTCCCTGGACTATTGTAGCCCCTGGGTAATTTAGAAAACAGATGGAAGCACTTTAACTGTATGGAACAATAACTCTGGCAGAGGCCCACCGCTGCTGACTTCAACTACTGATACACCTCTGAACCTTTCACAATTAGTCAGTGCTCTGGATGAGCCAAATAGAAAAGCAGTGCTTTCTGAATCCCTCCAGCTCAAAATTATCATAATTCGAAGGTGTTTGGAGCATCTACCTTTTGAGCAAGCCTGGATTTGCCCCGGTGGCCCCTGACAGCAGAGGAATGCACTCTTTTACAGGCCTGACCAGCTGAGCCTCCAGGCCATCAGGAGGGCTTCAGCCAGCAATGTATAAATAAAAGAATGATAGAATAAAACAACGAGTAAGTAAATAAATCAGCGCTGTGTGTGTGTGTGTGTTTGAAGGCTTTAGGAATGTCCCGCAGGTGTCCTGATGGATGAAATACCCTGAATACCTTCAGACTGCTGCTCAGTGCTGTT
>NW_015611631.1:0-721 GCF_001515605.1 Sinocyclocheilus anshuiensis | reverse complement strand
TGGTGACTCATGCAATTCTTCTGTTCTTATTTTGGCAAGATTTACATTGATTATGACATGAAGGAGTAGGCGAGTAGCCAGCTCGCTTGACCTGATGAATGTAAAGTAGGGTATATTTGTATTCAGTTTGTGTACAATCTATGAAGTAGAGAGACTCTTTGAATGAATCAATTGAATAGCTCTTGACAGAGCAAAGGAGACCCCCCTATGCCTTACAGATGCTCTCTGCCCATAGCATAAACTCCAGCCAAGGAACCAGTTTAACAAAGGACTTTTTTCTTGAAATGATAAACATAGATTCAACAGTTTATATAAAAACATATTCAAGACTGAAGTTGCCTCGTCATGCCTTTAAATGGGCCTGTGATGTAGACATGGGCACAAGCTGTAAGTGTCCGTTGGGTGGGAGCCACGTTCACATTCAGGGATGTGGGTCTTAGAAAAGAGCCCTTCTTGAGGAGATTTTGTAAGGGATAAGACAAAGTCCACATGGAATGTCAGAGCTCTGTGTGTGGCACACAATCTGTTTTTATAACAAGGTCCTGCATCCAAGGTAATTGCCACTATCGGAGTGACTCTCCAGCACAAGCTTAACAGCTTAGTGTGCACAAAAACCAGCCCTTGGGCAATGAAAGAGAGCGAAAGGGGGAGAGATACAGAAAATAAAACAGATCTTAGCCAAAGTAAACAGAAGTGAAAAGCAGAGGAGTCACAAAAGACT
>NW_015611630.1:0-721 GCF_001515605.1 Sinocyclocheilus anshuiensis | reverse complement strand
TTTTTTACGCATGACATCGTCTCAACTATTCCATGTGCAATTACTCTGGCATGTTTTTTTCCATGTGGTTTGGGGTCAGTACAACAATATTTAGGATTGTATAATTAGGATTGCTGCAGTTTTAGAGAAACACTTCCTGTGAAAGAGGAGCACAGAATGTTCTGGTGCTGAATTTGGGGTGAGAGGTAGTTTAGATGCTGGGTTTCAAATGTATGAAGTGTTGATGCAGAGGTCAGTTGCTCAGATTGCTTGACTTTGAGTACTGTTTTTTTGTGTGTGTTAATAGGAATACGTGCACACAATTATGCATTGACAGGATTTGAATATAAACAGATGCAGTGTCCTGAATTCTGTTTTTGTGCTTGTGTAATTCATGACTCGAACTACTCAAACTGGTAGCTTTTATTTTTTAACTATTCATTAAAAGGACCAGCCCTTCTCTATATAAAGACACTTCTTGCCATTTTTTGCGGTACATTGTCTTTTTATTGCATCACATTCAGTATCCATCAAATTCATGTTCAGGTCAAATGTGATTTCTTTTGCTATAGTGCTGAAGACTGACAGGGAAGTGCTCTTTGAAACTCTGAATATATAACTATGTTGCATTTGTTCCTGAAAAAATGCAGCTCCAGGGCATTCTTTCACTTTTATTTGCCCCCATATAAAATTATTGTAAGCAGCAATTATTTTAATATTTTTATTAAAACATTTTTCAAAT
>NW_015611629.1:0-700 GCF_001515605.1 Sinocyclocheilus anshuiensis | reverse complement strand
GTTTATTGAGGCAAAAGTCGTAGTTAATGGTTTGTTAATAGCGAGGACTGGACCTTAAAATAAAGTGTGACCATTTTCTCTAATGCCATCTATTTCTGACCAGCAACAGCAAGTAGGAAATCGTGTTGGCTGTGACATAAAAGTCTAATGGCCATTAAAAACAGTGATGAATATTAACATTTTAATAGGAAAAAAAAATTCAACACAGGAAAGAAGACTACTCATCATTCCTTTCTGTAACTAACAGAACAGCAACAGCAAGGTCATGGGATTGATTCCCAGAAAATGCAGGAACTAGTAAAATGCAATGTAAGTTGCTTTAGATAAAAGCCAAAAGCCATTTCAGTGGGATAAATTTAGTTTAGTCAAAATAGCTAACATCAATCATGTAAAACTGTCATCGTCCATGTTTAAAACTGCAAGATTCCACAATGGTTTTCACTAATTGTGAGTTCGGGGAAGTGCTGTCACTCCAACGTCTTTATTATGTACGGTCACAAAATGATAACTGGATTCATATGCGTAAACAAACGTGACTGTCACTCCCAAAACTTTGCTAGTCTAATAATGTATGTGATATATAACAGTGGATATGCTGCTTCATACGTTTGCATAGATTTGTAAATGCAAATCTGCTTGCACAAGAATGAGTCCAATTTTAATTGTGTGTGTGTGTGTGTGTGTGTGTGTGTGTGTGTGT
>NW_015611628.1:0-713 GCF_001515605.1 Sinocyclocheilus anshuiensis | reverse complement strand
GATGCCGCCACAGCCCGGAGAGCTGCATTTTACTGCTGAAGTCAGTAAAGCACATCTGCTGAGTTGGTTTTTACCTTGGTGGGAGGCTTGTTAATAGTCTTGGTCCACTCAGTTTCCTTCAATCCAGGTTGCAGGATGTGTATCATAACTACTGTAGAAATATTTAGTCAGGTATAACCAAAATGTGTTTGATCTAATTCAAACGGTTTTATCATATAACTTACTCAATTAAAGCCATCATTTTAATGCTCCAACCTGACTGCAACAGAAGTCATTTTTATAGGGCAGAGGAGGTGGAAATAGCTCCTTTTGCAACCATTACTCCCAAATTGCTCCCAGACTGCTCATTTTCACTTTGTACAATGTATGCAGTGGTCATTTTTTCTTCTTTTTATGCCTTTGGCAGACACTTTTTACCATAGCAGCTTTCACTGCATTCAAAGTATTCTATAATAATATAAACAATATGATTATAATTCTAGTTCTGTGTAGAATTTGCAACGTTTATATATATGCATTTGTTAATAAATTGATATATAAATGAATAAAATATAAAATAATAATGTAATATATAAGTAATAAAATATTATACAAACACACACACATATATATATATATAGTTCTGTTTCAATTGTTAAAATTGTATTACAATTGTCTTATTTAGTAATTATTCATATTCATATATATATATATATATATATATATATATATAT
>NW_015611627.1:0-721 GCF_001515605.1 Sinocyclocheilus anshuiensis | reverse complement strand
TCTTAAGTGTAAATCAATGGTTTGGAGTGAAAAATTCAACTGTCCATATGAAAAGATTTCTAAAAGGACTCCTGTCTTTAGATGTCATAAATTACTAAGGCTGTCAGAGCTGCGGTGCGGTGCACGATTCTCAGGACATACAGTATATAGGAGCTGATGGGAAGCCAAGTTCATGTCCCGATCCCACTCCCCCTCTCTCACCCCTTTATTCCTGTTTACACTATGCTATCCTAGTATAAATAAACACAAAAAGCCCCCCAATTTTTTGTACTATTTAGAGCTATTGTACTAATTACAGTTTACACATGGTGCTTTATGATTATGATTTCTATGTACATATTCAACACTTTTTCACTTAAAGATGTTAAAATGATGTAAAAATCTGAATTCAATAATAAAGATTTTTTCTTCTTGCCCAGTCAGACTTGTGTTTCAGATTTTTACATGCCATTGCAACATTTTTATCTGGCCATACTACAAAAATATGTTTTAATTTTAGCCACATATTTGATTCTTCAGAAAAAATATATATCCATCAGCGATGCACGATATTGGATTTTTGCCGATATCCGATATGACGATATTTTTCAACAATACCAATATATTTCCTTTTGTCTGGAAACAATACCAAGTCACTCCTGCAGAGATTATAAACTAATCATTTTTTTTTTTTGGTTAGTTTTGAGCAAAAACTTAATTGTTAGAATTAAATAAACAATAA
>NW_015611626.1:0-716 GCF_001515605.1 Sinocyclocheilus anshuiensis | reverse complement strand
ATATATATATATATATATATATATATACACACACACACACATTCACTCGGGCACATTATCATTTACAAAGAAAAACACCCCTAGAATAATGCAGCTCTCACTGCTGTCCATGTGCAACACAGAAACGAACCCGACACACACACACACACACACACACACTCGTGAGCTCACTGTAGTGTGACGTGACAGACGTGTGTTGTAGGAGAGCAGCGTAACATCCTCCTCGTGAACACACAGGTGTTTCTGTGCCGTCAGTGGCAGTGAAGAACATCACGCAGATGATGACCGGCGCTCCTTTACCTGCTGGTGTCCATCGGATCCTCCTTGAAGTTCTCACACTGCTCCATCACTTTACTGCACACACACACACACACACACACACACGTCAGACCAGTCCAGAACCGCTTCTCTGTTTAAAACTGAGTGATTATATGACATGAGACACACAAAAATCAGAACTTCAGCATGATGTGATTCATGAATGACTCTTTTGAATGAACTGCTCAAACGACTCACGAATCAGTGAGAAATTCATGATGCAGTGGGTTATGAGAACTTATTCCACTCTTTGTGTTTTTCAGTGTCATATTGTGTATTAATGACAATGTGTACTTTGTGTAAAGTCATTACCAAAACTTTAACTATAGCTACTCTATCATGTGATACACACATTTCTAAAGCCTCTAAATGATCACGATCAAACTCTGCTGTTAAAC
>NW_015611625.1:0-721 GCF_001515605.1 Sinocyclocheilus anshuiensis | reverse complement strand
ATCAGTGTCAAAGTGTGCCGGACACATTCAAAGCATTATATGAGGTGTAAAACATTTAGAAACATGCCTCTGAATGCTGAAGGAGGCACAGACAAAAGTGGCTCTCAGTGGTCGATCATCAACAGACTGTCGCAGTAAAACATCTTGTTCCCTGCCCCCTGTTTGAGATGCCAGTGAGCAGTGGACTTCTCTTTGTCCGCTTCTGTAGATCTTCACTGAACCAACTGTTGGCCTCACGCTTTGCCATATGCTGCCTATAGAAGAGCTCTCTTCTTCTCTTTTGGTGCTTAGGAAAGAAAATCTGTTCAGGTTTCAGTCCAACAAGAGTTAGTGATGTTGAGTGAATGAAGTTTATAGAGCCTTTTCTGGAGAAGCACAAAGAAGGACAATGTGAGATTCCAGAAGTTTGTTGTCATTAGATACTGCCATGGAAACCAATAGTAACCCCTGATAGCGACTAAATAAGGACTGTCAATAACAAATATGAATTTATAAAACACATTCTGACTTGAGCTCCATCCAAAAAACATTATGATGTGCTGATAAACACAAACTGTTTATGCTTGTTAAATGTACTACTGTAGTGTGATTATTTATACATAAATAATTAAAAATTGATTATGCTGTGATTAAATTATAATTATAAAAAAAATAATAATAATAAATAATAATTCCATAAAAAACATAAGTTAATCATGTCCATAAATATTTTCTTGAATAT
>NW_015611624.1:0-721 GCF_001515605.1 Sinocyclocheilus anshuiensis | reverse complement strand
TTTTTTTTGTTTGCTTTTAAATCTGATTACAAAGCCTGACAAAAAGCCCCACAGTTTTTTGGAACTGTAAAGCTTCTTGTGTTCCTTTGAATAGACAGTATAAGTCTCTGTTCTCAATCAAGTTACTTGCTCAACAACTGTTTGTGTGACTTAAAAAAAAATCTTTGTTCAACTTCCTCCAAGACAGTCATTTCTGACAAATTAACTGAATCATTCAAACTGAATGTCAGATTTAGGAAGTGTTGGTATTAGAGAAAGAGACTGACAATCATTTTGACTGGCATTTTCAGAATTTTCAACTTAATTGTATCAGTTCATAAAACAACAACAATAGTAATACTAATAATGATATTAATACTACTAATATAATTAATAATAATAAACTGTAATGCATATTGTGTTGTGGTGTTATTGTTAATTTAAGATCATTTAATTGTGTTAAAAAACAGAAACTACTTACACTCCCATTCAAACGTCTGTGGTGGTCAGTAAGATGTTTTTGAAAGAAGTCTCACCAAGAATGCATTTATTTGATCAAAAAATGTGTGAAACATTATTACACATTTTAAAATAATTGTTTTCTATTTTAATCTATTTTAAAATGTACTTTATTCCTGTGATGGTAAAGCTGAATTTGCAGCAGCCATTCACTCGTGTCACATGATCCTTCAGAAATAATTCTAATATGCTAATTTGCTGCTCAAGAAACATTTCTTATTAT
>NW_015611623.1:0-721 GCF_001515605.1 Sinocyclocheilus anshuiensis | reverse complement strand
TCCCTGTTTTCATCTCAAACCCTGAGGCATAAATCCACCTAGCTATTTGTCCTCACTGACCCACAAAGCTCACTGTCAGAGATCTATACTTCTTCTTCAGCTGAACCTGCTCTGAATGGATAATGATGACTGGCAGCACACCATGAAGAGAAGTGCCCCGGGCAATTGTGTGTTTCTAGACTTGTATTTATTGTTTGCAAAACACTTGAGGCACTGAAAACAGCATGCGTCTTGTCAAACATGTACTTGTGATGTTCATCTAATGAAACAACCACATGTCGGGAAAAAAATTCTTTATAATTATGTGTAAAACACCCCTTCATTTTCCTACAGGGGAGTGAATATTTCGACACGTTGCACAGTGATTACATTTTATTAAGACATCTTACTATTAAACATGAATGCAGCACTCAGATGTGCATTCATAGGAATGTTTACATATAACAAATATGATTGTTTAATAAATATTTGATCAGAAAATGTGCAGTGGAGATTTCAAATAACACAGTATTACACTTTTTGATTTCCACCTTTACACACAAAAACAAATATTTGTAGGATGCATGGAAGTGCTTTCCATCCATATTTCTGTGCATTTTTTGCAACATTCTAGTTCATAAATCTAATGGATTGATAAACTGCTCTAACTTTCCACTTATGGTCCATTTTCTTTGTTTTAACCAGAAAACAAGCTATAATATTAATATCAGTACATTTGTGT
>NW_015611622.1:0-721 GCF_001515605.1 Sinocyclocheilus anshuiensis | reverse complement strand
CTCTGAAAAATTGTGTTCGTTCTGGCCTTGCGCTGGCGATAAAACGTACCCATAGTTCTCTCTCCTCAGCTGAGCAGATGCAGGGTCCCTGTTCTTATTTATGTGAGAGCGCGTGCCAGGCTCTCACTCCTGGGTCAAACCTGCACATCAATCACTTTATATCTATCATTTAGTGTTTTACTTTAACACAGTTGAGGGAAATTTGTGAGCTTTGTCTTTACTGACTTTTTAATTACATATATAATATTCCATACGCTTAAATCACATTTATTGCATTTTAGCACTATTTTATCACTTTTATGAACACTTTGGCTCAGTCTTTAATTGATGCAGTGCACAAAAGCAGCAGACAGTCTTTACAAGGCCACAGGATAAAAGACTTAATTTGTAAAAAAAAATTCCTTGAATTTTATATTTACATTTAATCTAAAGTTTAGGGAACATATTGTGAAAAAAGAAGTACTTTGTCCTATTCCAAGTGTGCAGAGACAGCTATTAAATGCATCCACTAGTAGCGTGTGTGCGCATGCATGTGTGTGTGTTTGTCAGTGTGACTTGGGAACCAATGTAAGCACTGCCTAATGGACACAGAAACAGTATTTCATGCTCTTCATAGTCCTAGTATCTAGATGCTATTTTTGTGTCTTTTCATTGGCTGTGTGCTTGTCAAATCAGGATAAAGAGGAGAGGTCACATTGATAAGAAAATTACCCTCTGCCTT
>NW_015611621.1:0-721 GCF_001515605.1 Sinocyclocheilus anshuiensis | reverse complement strand
GTTTTAACCAATGCAGCCTTTGTGAGCACAAAATACCTCTTCTTTATGCAGTAACAATCAGATATTTAAACATTTTTGGGGGGCTACTGTATGTCAGTGCTCATAATTTTACAAAAGTTTTGTCACTGTCTTTTTCCCCAGAAACAACATCAAACCAAAACAGGAGTCTTTTGAGTTCAAAGCCCCACAAGCTCCACCTCCTCCAGCTCCAACACAACCTTCAAATCAGGTACATCACTCACTCCGTTCCTCACACTGCCATCTGCTTAAGATGTTTGGTCCTCTGAGAGAGGGCATGTCAGTAGTTAGATGAACCGTCGAAAACAAAACAAGGCAAAAGGTTTGAAACACCAAAGCAAATTTGTCAAATGCACATTATGACTCATTTTACACTTGAGGTTCCCTGATTCTAAGGTGGTATTTTGAACTATTTTTTGTGTTTGTTGCTACCTCGCAATGGCCCTATCCAGCCCTTCCCTCCATACCTAAAATATCATCAGAGTCAGATCAATTATTTAAGCTGTCCCTCTGATGCATCTGCTATCAAATACATGTCTTTCCTGCAGTTGGCTTTCATTTCATTAGCTGAAATGGGAGCCTAGATTAAAAAAAATGCAATTATAGATTCATCACTAACCTTGGCTTGTATTTGTTTGTGTTTTAGGATGCTGAGTTCTACTCTGTTGATCTGGAGAGGGACAATAAAGGCTTTGGTTTCAGC
>NW_015611620.1:0-721 GCF_001515605.1 Sinocyclocheilus anshuiensis | reverse complement strand
CTTAAAGTGAAATGCTTAAACTCGACATGCTCCATTCCTCTTTTTGGAAAAAAGAAACCGTGATATTATTTATTCTGTTTTTGTCGTCTGTCATCTGCGTCAAACTATCAGGTGAGTACATGTTTACGAAGATGAATTGATGCTGTGAAAAGCTCTAGTTAAATTCTTCAGACAGCTATGTGACGTAGGCTATATTTTCTGAAGTGAGGGACTCTTATTCTTATTTTTAATCTTCGTAAAACGTACTGTAAATTAATGTCAAGTTACCGTGGTGAGTTTAAATGCTATTAGAAAACATGGACATTCAATTGTGCATTTAAACATACATTTATTTCCTACGCGTATATTTTTAGAACAACCCCTAATCACGATAGCACACATAGCCTACATCACCGAGACTCTTTGACGTCTGCATTAATTGCATCTGCATGACGCAGTTTTTAGAGTGTTTGCTCATCTGCAATACGATTGTTTCCTATTAGAAGTCAAATAGACGTTTAGAAAATGTCTTTCAGATGTTTATGATTTAGATTAGAATGCATGTAAAACAGACATCTTTCAGACGTATGTGTGCTATTTGGGTCCTAACCCCACCGAATTTCATTTTAACCTTTAAACACACAATGTGCATCACATGATACATAGGCTTGTTACTTTATATTCTTTTGTAGGAGAAATGAGAAATTATATGTAATTATTGTCATAGTCTGTTCTGAGTAGC
>NW_015611619.1:0-721 GCF_001515605.1 Sinocyclocheilus anshuiensis | reverse complement strand
CTGTAAATCGCTTTGGATAAAAGCATCTGCTAAATGCATAAATTAAAATTAAGTAAACTGAGTTGGCACAAAAAAACTAAAATCACTTTTCAAGCAGAACATTTCACTGGAAAAAACTTTTATTCTGGGTTAGTGATCGCAAAAAGAAACTGGACCAATCAGCTGTGAGCAAATGAAGTGACGTGTATCTGATGTAATAAAGCCACACCCCCTGCATCTCTTGCTCCAAATTTAAGACAAAATTACCTGGCTTTTGTTACTAATTCTGTAATATTTTTATAATTAATATTAAGCTTTTCATTTCAGTTCACGTAAATAAAATGTATAGAATATTGTATATAATATAAAATATATGACATTTTTAAGAGAATGTCTAAGCTTGCATGTTTTCTTTAGTTAAAATAAATTCTGAACTAAATAAGTTCAGTTGATTTGCTTGCATTGATATAGTCAGATGTCAAAATGCTTCCCAAATGCTGTTTATTCTTTCTTAAATCATTTTTTTCTAGCATTCTACTTTTAGTGAAGCAATTTTTTTTCAATCGTATGGGGGTCATATATACAATACATATATCTATGACTTATGTTTAAGTCATAAGTCATAAATATAAGTTATAAATGAAGAGTTAACTTGCAAAAAACAGATAACTCTGTTTTTAACTATTTTCAAAAATCATTCATTGTGTGTTCCAATTAATCTCAATCAAACTGCAGTTGGGTT
>NW_015611618.1:0-721 GCF_001515605.1 Sinocyclocheilus anshuiensis | reverse complement strand
TAGGGCGAGACTTTATTTTCACCATGATGAACTGAGTGGATGGTGAAACGTACCTGTGTGAAGGTGGTTAATAAAGCAGCGGCATTATTTTTATATGATTATAGTTTTTATTAATATTGTCAAACATTTACTTAGATCATTTAAATTTTTTATTTTAATATTAGTTAGATTTTTAGTAAGTTTCTTATGTACTTTTGTCATTTTTATGATTTTTGTATTCACTCTTTTATTTTTTTAGGTTTCATTTATTTTTTATTTCAGATTTATTTTTTATTTATTTCCAGTTGCTTTGACTTGTTTCAGACTTATTTTCTAATTTTCATTTATTTATTTTTATTTTTTTAAATATTTTTTTTTATTTATTTAGGATTATTTTGATGAACAAAAACTTTGAATAGAAATATTTTTAGTTTTAATTAACAATAATAACCATCTCTTAAGCATGCGGAATTTATTTGCAAACTGCAATGGTTCTGATATGCGATGGCAGTGCCAAAAAACAAAAATTCAACATATAACAAATACTAATAAATAGAAATACACATTTCTGTCGCTCAAACAGTAGAACGCAGCACTATAAATGCCATTGTTATGGGTTCAATTCTCAGGGAATAAATGAATTGGAAAACAAAACGTATAGTTTTAATGCAATGTAAGTCTCTCTGGATAAAAGTGTCAAATGCATAAATGTGACCCTGGACCACAAAACCAGTCATAAGGG
>NW_015611617.1:0-721 GCF_001515605.1 Sinocyclocheilus anshuiensis | reverse complement strand
GTACCTAATTGGACAGTGGCCGCGAGAGCCGTACCAACCCCAGGCATCCTGTATGAGTGATAAAGCCACACAGGTGAGTCAGTGTCACATGCAGTTTGCTTAACACTTCACATAGTAACCCCTAAAATAATTATGCCATTGCATTAGACAACATATCAAACAAGTTGCATCTGCAAACCATTGATATAAGGCCTTTTTGTCAGAACTAACTACACTCAATGACTTAGAGTGACCAAATAGTCATTTTAAAATTAATTTCTATGGTTTTAGCATTTAAAATCCCAATTTTATGAAACGAATGCTTGAAAAGTGTTTTAATGCAATGATATTTAGATATTGAGACAGTTATAACTCAAAATCAGCATGAAATGTTGTTTGCAACCAATTTCCTTTCCATAATCAGAAATTAAATTAAACAGGATATTAAACAAGACAATATGTTGATTGTATCCATCAGGAATTGATTTATTTGAAAATTGGAATATTGGAAAAGGAAAGTTGTTGCAGAGATGGTGCAAATGATTCAATTTTTGATGAAACATTACAAAGACAATGGTGTATTATTTGGAATTTTGTGCACTGATGAATCAACCAGAAACATCACACTTAATGTCTGAATGCCATTGATAACAAAACATTATTAAAATATCATTGATGCATTGATAACTTTCTCAGAACTACTTTACTTTTTTCATCATTTTTGCTGAGTGACTTACTAATA
>NW_015611616.1:0-721 GCF_001515605.1 Sinocyclocheilus anshuiensis | reverse complement strand
GTTTTTCATGCTCGCATATAGTGTGCACTGACCTCTTGCTGCTGGACATTGGTGGGTACATTAGAGGTACTTAGTATGTTCACATCAGAAGAGAACCGTCCTCTTATGAAGAACTTTGTTCAGTAGGGTTCCTGAATTGTAGAAGTAGTTCTTCATGTTCATGTTGCTAATGTTGCTTCAGATCAGTGTGTTGGTTTATGGATTCTCCAAAGCAGGGGATTTCCATCTTTTAGTTGCCAAGGAAGCCCTAAATATGATAATCTTTTTCTTTGATTTCAGCTAGTTGCCTAACAAGGTAACATTTCTCATGTTCCTTTAGTTTCTTGAGGTACTAAAATAACTAAAACTGAAATAAAAATTAAATTAAGACATATTAGGGGGAAAAAACTAATGACAAAAAAAGAAAAGAGGAGATAAAAAATAATTTACAATATTAATAATAACTACAATAGTATCTAAAAAATATACTAAAATAACCCCATCCTTAAATTTTTAAATACTGTTAAAAAATTAAATGTTAAATATTATTTAGAAAATAATGTTTCCTGTTACATTTTTATATTTTTCTTCTCACTATAGTGCTGTACTCTTAGATGTTTGTTTATTTATTTATTTAGTTGTTGATTTTCTAAAATATTTTAATCTAATGTATTTTATTTCAATTAATTTAAAGGAAACATATTATGCCCCTTTTTACAATATATAAGTCTCTGGTGTCCCC
>NW_015611615.1:0-719 GCF_001515605.1 Sinocyclocheilus anshuiensis | reverse complement strand
AATGATTTCTGAAGGATCATGTGACACTGAAGACTGCAGTAAATTGAACTTTGCCATCACAGGAATACATTACATTATAAAATATATTCAGATAAAAGGTATTTATTTTCAATTGTAATAATATTTCACAATATGCATTTTTGCATTTATTTGATAAAAAAAAATGCAGCCTTGGTGAGCATAAGAGACTACTTCCACTTTTTTGATGATTGAAATTGCTTGAAATCTTCAAAATATACTGTTTTGAAATGTGGACATTTTTTTTCATTTTTGGGTGAACTATTCTTTTAAGTATGTCTATGTGTCATTCACTTCTTCCCTCAGATCCATTACTGGGAAAAGAACAGGCAGAATGAGACTGAGAAGGAGCTAGTTTTGTTTGTTCCAGATACATCCGTGCACCTGAAGAACCTGACATCCTACACCAACTACCTTGTGCAACTGTCTGCATTTAACACGGCGGGGGACGGACCACTCAGTGCAGCCCGTGAAGGACGCACCCTGCAGGCTGGTGAGTCCCACTGAGATCCTGTTACGCTCATCCAGACGCATGAGCGCCAGCCAACCATCCGAGACATGCAAAACATTATCAGACCATGTCATTCTCCTACTATTACTGCTTCCATTAAGGAACTAAATGTGGAGGTTGTTGCTATAACCCCAGTTAAGAGTCTTTAAAGGTCCCCTGAAATGCTTAGAAGCACGCAGCGTTACTCTAT
>NW_015611614.1:0-721 GCF_001515605.1 Sinocyclocheilus anshuiensis | reverse complement strand
TAAATTAAATCAAACTTACATTAAAATTGTGAACTCATTGTGAACCAACAAGTGTATTCCATAACAAAGATGGTGTCAGTCACTCAGTATGTACTTTCAATAATGTTAAAAAGGTTTAATATTTATGAACTAGATAATAAACTTTCGTTTGGTTGGGAGTGCAGTGCACTTCCGGAGAGAACCCGCCCACATACGCTTCTGATTGCCTCTGATATTTGATTGATTTTGTAGGGTGCAGTGTAGCAGTGTTGTGTTTGGTATGGACAGACAAATTGCTAGTCACTGCTTAGGACACAATGTTACGAGTTCATGTTTTTCTATTCAACTGAAGCTTTTAAAACTGTTTGTAGATCCATGTCAGTTTTAATTAGCCTTTCAGCTACGCCTGTTCACGTGTGTATTTATTCATTTATCTGTTTATTTATTTTTGGCAGACTGAGTCTTTCCTGCCATTCAGAATTGTAGTCCTGCATTGACACATATCATATAATTTGTACAGCATTATCTAGATCAAATGCCAAGTTGGCTGAATCATGTATCCTATTTGTGGGAGAACAATGTCCTCATAAGTTAATTACACAGTATTGATTCTTGTCTCAGACATAAAGATTTAAATCTGCTTAAAAAGATTTTCCTTCTGAGATCAGCCTTAAATGTCCTGCCAAATAACCACTTACTTTGAGTTTGAATGATAAACGATGCCACAAAACCTAAAAACCCC
>NW_015611613.1:0-720 GCF_001515605.1 Sinocyclocheilus anshuiensis | reverse complement strand
CCACATCATTGCATTCTGTTTTTATTCACAATTTGTACAGTGTCTCAACTTTTTTGGAATTGGGTTTGTAAAAACATAAGCAATTCATCATCAAATAAACAATATTCATAGTACATGATACAAGGTTTATTAAAAAACTAGACTATAGGACACAAGCAAGAGCAGAGATGAAATACAGAAAAGAAGAAGGGGATTTGTTTCTGCTTGATTTTAAGATTGTGGGTTGGTAAAGTGCTTGAGTAAATCCGTCAGTAAAAATTTTAAGCATCAAATCCGACCTTCATCAGATCCCTGCGGGATACAGATTCATTTACAGCAGGTGCAGATTTATATGTACATTAAAACATCATCTGTCTGTTTCAGCTCACACTTGTTCATGTGATTCAGTAAAACTCAGTTCAAGCCTTTGATTCACTCACCTATTTCCAGAATCATTACGTTGAGAGATGCATGATCTGTATTGTTAAAAGTGCTGTATAAATAAAGGTGACTTGACTTGACTTGGCAGGTGTGTCACTGTCTGTCAAAGGGAACCCTGACTATCAAGACTTGTGTGCCTTAAAACCTGTTATTAGAAATATTTTCATAACCTCAATGTGCAATACACATTTTAACCGTTTGTGTTTGCGGAACGATGTATGTTATAATACCTCACTAAACAAAGAGTGACAGAGGCAGTGACAGAGCAGAGCCAATTCATAAAAGAACAATATTTAAAAG
>NW_015611612.1:0-721 GCF_001515605.1 Sinocyclocheilus anshuiensis | reverse complement strand
TGTGATTTAAGATCATCAGACGCCACTGATCCGCAGCTCAGACTCGTGCTTTCATTCCAGGACAATCACTGCGCTCCTGCTCTGATCCTGTAATCGCTCTGAGAGTGAGAATCTTGTGCAGTTATTGATCTGTGTCTCTTTATCTCCATCTTCATTTCTGCTGTTCATTTGTTCAGAGAGCAGCACTTGTTGATCACTAAACAAGAGACGACGCTTTCAAAATTCTTCGTATAACTGCTGACAGTGCTTCAACACGTCAGTCGCTCTCAATAAGCGATAAACACACTGAGGCTGAAGAAGGTCTGGTATAAGAGTCGTTCTGTGTGATCCGAGGACAGTGAGGATCTGCTGCTGTTCAGCGTTTGTCTCTGAAGAGTTACTGTGATTATTTATGATAAAGCATCGTCAGCGTTTGAGATATAAACAAAGGGATACGAGTTTTATCATCAAGCAATAATGAGGCAACGAAAGAACATTTATCAGAGCTTAAGTCACTCTTTGGACATTTTTGAAGTAATTTGGTTTTTAAATGAATTTTTTTTATGAATTTTCTCTTACCATTCGGTGGATTTTCTCCTCCATGTCCTGGTTGATTCTCTGTAGAGCTGCATAGCTGCTCTGAATCCTGCAGGAGAGATGATGAAGATGATGATGATGAAGTCACACACACATCTGTCATGAGTTTATTGTGGGATCGAAGGTTTCTGGAATCTTTTTTTTT
>NW_015611611.1:0-721 GCF_001515605.1 Sinocyclocheilus anshuiensis | reverse complement strand
TGGAGCTTCAAGAGGTGAGAGAGAAATACAACAAATGATCCGCTCGAATAAAAAAGGAGACAAATTGTTTACTACTGCATACTGAGTAGTTACTGTACAACTGTTCAGTCAAAAATAGTATTTACAGTACGCGGCAAGAAACACTTCCAACTGAAATACAGAACATTCTCACCTCACTGCATAACCTGTTGATTTTTGAGTGACATCTAGTTGTTGAAAATCTTGAAAATAAACCATTATTTCGCAATTTTATAAAACAATATTTTGCATAAAAATAGTAGTTGTCTGTTTTTTTTTTTAAAGTATTATAATATTTTGTAAAATATATAATGAATGAGTATATATTTCAGCAATTTTTGTGCATCTTGCAATTCTGTATGTTTTATCCATATTTAAAAAGTATCTAATAATAGTAATTTCTCAAATTTAGTGTGTTTAAGATTAACTAAAATATATTAAATTATAAATATATTAGATATATTAAATAACTAAGATACATTCAAATTATAAAATATATAAAAATAGATCAATATGTATATACAACTTTTGGCAGTCACATTAAAAATCTGGGCTGGTGTTGGCTCTAGTTCATCAGTCACACTGGAAATGAAACAAGCACATTGCATTGTGGGATACTGTATCTGGTGCAGTGCTATCTGTTTTATACTGCACATCTGATTGAGCTCCCCCTTGTGTTTGTCTTGTAGGAGATCAAGAAGAA
>NW_015611610.1:0-721 GCF_001515605.1 Sinocyclocheilus anshuiensis | reverse complement strand
AAAGCCTTCTGACTGTCTCGTTGCACACAGTGTTTCTCCTGTTTGTCAGTGCGGTTTCATCAGCTTTAAACTAGTTTAAAGTCATTTGTGTTCTTCGTACATACTGACAACTGCAGAAATAGTCAGATTTAGTGTGCTATTTCAAACATAAACAACACTTTGTGTTCATTTATGTGTATGTGCAGATGTGTGTAGGCGTTTCTCTCTCTGTCAGACTAGAACTGTACATGTGTTAAAATTCTCACTGACCAGTGTTGCATTATTTTCAGTTGTGGCTGAAAAGAACTTGATAATCCCTAGGGTGCAGTTGTGTACACGTTCTGTTTGACCACAATATGTTGTGTTGCAGCTTCTATGAGTTTTCTGCACAGTGCATGCCCTGAATAGACCAAATGAAGGGTGTAGTTCTCCTGCAACATTCCTGCAGCAGTAAAAACCTGTTGTTGCATGTTGGAACGTGAATCCTGATTTTTTTTTTTTTTCAATATAGGAAAAATTGATGTATAATGAAAAGACAGTCTTAGTTTATTAAATTCAGGTGTTTTTGCATTGTTTTTGTAAATGCAACCACGTTTTGTCAAATGCTTCTCAGAGGTCATTTGTTTCTGCACTTTAGGGAGTTCCCTATCTGTCAGTCACTACGAGTTATGTCGTGACAACATAATGGGGGTTCGCCTGGGAGCCCCAATCATCTCTGACTTTAAGAGAAAACACCAATGAA
>NW_015611609.1:0-720 GCF_001515605.1 Sinocyclocheilus anshuiensis | reverse complement strand
GGGTTTCTTGAACACCAAATCTTTACAGACAGTTGACAATAGACCGACCATATAATTAAATTCCTGTTTTTTTTTTTTTATAAGTGTACCTTAAGATACTTTTGTACATCAGGCTGTACTAGAACAGAATCACTCAATTCAATCTTGGGACCTTGTATTGACAATTTGATGTAGAAGCACAAGTTCATTAAACATGACTAGGGTTAGAAACTATTCTTGGCCAGCCTTAAGGGGTTCATACGATAACATACATAACCCTTCAAGATGTTGTCCTACTATCTTTGAACAGATTTTAATTTGGTTGACATCGTTAAGAAATACCACTAAATGCTTGTTGCCAGGTTACGTGGGGATTAGTGACTAAACCCTTTATCTAAACTTTAACAATTAGCCGCACACATCCACCATGTTTGTCATTTCATATTTTTATTTTTTTTTTCCATTCATGTTTGTAGATCTGAACCAAATCTTCCACCAAAGGGCAACAGATTGTTGGCAATATTAGCCAGTCGAGTTTGCACGGACCCACGCTTCAAAAATCTGAAATAGACCATCCGGGGACTTTTGGCATACTCTGACATACAATGCTTTGGCACACTTATTTTACTCGCATACTATTTAGGATAGACATTATGAACATTGGGATGGTGAGTCTCAGGTGATGAAAGAACATCTACTAAGAGGAACTTTATAACAAACAAAAAAAAAAAACCTTGTCAC
>NW_015611608.1:0-720 GCF_001515605.1 Sinocyclocheilus anshuiensis | reverse complement strand
GGGACGAGTAGCCCCGGTTATGAACCAGATGGCCTCCGTCTGTCCTACACCTCTGGATGGATGACCAGCAGTCGAGATTTTCTCTCACACTTCAGATGTCTCAGGTCTAATGGCTAATGGTAGTCATTTGGTCTGAAGTGGACGCATTTAGCCTCAATGTGCTTTCACACACTCCCACAGACTCCTTACGCCAACTTCTTATCGAGTTTCCCGCCAGGCACTTCAAACGTTCTGTATATTTTTGGTGGTGAGAAAAAGGAGTCGCCTTCAGGTTCAAAGTTCAGGGTCAGAGCGCTTTATTTATGTTTAGACGACATTCTTGTTCTAACATGATGAATTTGTCAGGATACATCATGAGCTTTGCGTTGAACTACTCAAAGGGCCCAAAACAACTATATCACTTCTAGCAGTCTTACATAACCAGATTCATCATTTTTGGTTCCAAAACCCAAAAGGATCTTCGCCATTTTGGCAGAACCCACAGAATCTACAGATCACACCGCTGGCTTCTCCCATCAGGGGAAAGCCCAGAGCCTGGGGAATTGGCCCAGAGTAACAAGGTTAGAATGAGTCACCGTGTGAAAGAGGTGAACGGAGGGCCTCCCCGCTTGGCTGTCATGATGGGGAGATGGAAAAGAAGAATCTGAGAACCGAGCCACGACCTGTCAGATCCCATTCAGGAACGGTCGTGATGGGTTCACCCAGAGTGCCATGGCAGGA
>NW_015611607.1:0-720 GCF_001515605.1 Sinocyclocheilus anshuiensis | reverse complement strand
TAATTCTTCACTGCGCGTCTTTAGTAAATCCTGACAGTACTATTTAACGCCAAAAAACGGGCCCATGAAGTATAGCTATAGTTGTGGACCACTTTTGTTTGTGTTTTGATTCTTCCATGGAAATAACATGAATAAATAATGACAGATTTTTTTTTTTTGTGAACTAACCATTTAAAAACTTTACAAAACTTTATGTTTTGACAATAGTCAGATTTCACATACATTCATGTTTTATTTACTGTTTGTTTCACTGATATTGATTAATTCATCATTGTTTGATGGTTCTTGAAAAGAGACTTGTTAAATTTGTTAAAAGCAAACAAAACAAGTACTGGCAATAAAGTGTGAATATCATTTCCTCTAGTATAAAACATAAGAACATCAATTAAATAAAGCTTGAGAGGCAGTGCATTCCATTGATTTTACCACAGATAAATGGTGATGTACAAAAGATGCAAAACGGTGACCAAAACACTGTAACACGTGCTTTTATAAACCATTCAGCGCTTTCAACATGGCTTGTGTTTCACTGGACACTGGACACGTTTACAATGTCAGAAAAGCCATACATGTGGAGCTGGTTGTGTTAGTTTACAAATCATGCACTGTGGTAAAAGTGTTTTGAGGTCATAACATAGTTTTGTGCAAGGAACGGCATGAAAAAAGTCTTTATTAATCAATAATCTGCACCTGTACTTATAATTTGTGTGAAAAGGAATA
>NW_015611606.1:0-720 GCF_001515605.1 Sinocyclocheilus anshuiensis | reverse complement strand
TTTATTTTAAAATACATTTTGATGTATCTTTGCCCAACCCTGCATACAATGAGGGAGCATGTGAAAGGTATTTCAACATTTGTGCTATTCTACGATACTATCTAGCCACACATTTCTGTAAAATTCAGCATTTACACTATACATTATAAGCAAGTTTATTTCTTCAAGCTGCACCTGAGCACATGTTATCTCCCCTTGCAAACCTTATGCCTCCCTAATGCAATCTGGTCTTTGTGTGCTGCTCAGCGGTGGTGAAGGTGGTGAAATGAGGTGCTATTTCAAGTTTGACATGAGGCTCTTGGCCTTTGAAGTCTAAAGTACAAGAAGATTACTTTTATACCGATGCTGTCATCTGTCAACAACCATATATTGAAAGATGAGCAGCGTATCTCTCAGTCCTGCTGACCTGCACAATTTAACAGAGTTTTCCATTAGAGATGGGACCTTTGGACAGACCAATATCTCAGGCCTTCTAAAATAACACTGATGGCCGTAACAGAGGGACCGGGGTCAGAGCGAGAATGGCAGCTGCAAAGGTCTGGAGTCCCCTGAAAGTGATGGGCATGCTCACCATTGACGTTCTTCAATGCATTGTTCCAAACAAAATGGTTCATGTGGGTATTGTCTTTTCCTATGAAGCTGCACTTGTGCTACAAGCCATCAGAATGCGAGAATGCTGATGCTCTCTAAGGTCCCTGTCGAGATCGACCTGTCTGTCAT
>NW_015611605.1:0-720 GCF_001515605.1 Sinocyclocheilus anshuiensis | reverse complement strand
GCACCGAGGTGGGGGAGTGGGAGGGCCTTGTAAGCTCCTCTCTGTAGGTGCTTACGGAGGTGGACGGATGTGTTTGTCTTAACCGAGTATTTTCACGTTCTCCCCTGTGGTACAGAAAATGCTAAAGTTAGAATTGGTCACTTATTTGCAACTGAGTCAGGGCTCTTTGAAGTTTGGATGAAGCTGAGGGCCTGATAAATAGTATCTGAGAAAGTCACAACACAGATGTTCACCCAGTTTAAAGACCCAAATTCTTCTCTGGTATTGTTATTGTATGCCTGCTTGTAGATCCTAGTCGTTTTTGTATCATTGAGATACTGTTATATTTAACATTTTTATTTTTATACTTTTCGTTTTCATTTTATAAGGTTTTTGCAGGTCTTAAATCAGAGCAGAGTGTCTTATTCATTGCATTAAATGACGCATGCACTACAATAAATGAATATCTTCCTCAGTATGTTTGTCTTTTTTCAATACAAATATTTAAACATTCCTAAAAAAAGAGACATTTTTTTAAGTTTCTTGTTTTACTCAAACTCACTACATTTTCAGAAATTTTTCAGAAAACAAGACGGTGAAACTGGAAAAATACAAATACTGAGGAAAATTCTCTTTTTTGCAGTGTGATCATAAGGTGCAGTGAAAGTTATTGCCATATTCTAGTGGTTAGAAGCTATTAAGTGGCTTAAGCTGTTTGGTTTTGTAAAATGAATTAAAAAG
>NW_015611604.1:0-720 GCF_001515605.1 Sinocyclocheilus anshuiensis | reverse complement strand
GATCTCTTCAAATTCTCAGTGTATTGGATGCATTTGAGAGTTTGATTTTGGGTTTTATTAGCATGACTTGGCCTATATCCCCATACTGCTAGCCTCATTAGCAGACTGAAGCACTAGCAGTTTATTGGAGGTAAACATAATAACTGTCTCCAATGAGCGTAATTTATTGCAATGAGATTCATGGGCAAAAACAATATATATCTGTTGTGCACTCATAAAACGCTTACGTTTTGCCCTAAAAAAAGCTCTGTAGGCTACTGTTTTAGCATTTGTCACAGACTTAGTGACTGCTTTGACTCATTCAGGAAGCATCTCTCTCTGTTAAGCAGGATAAAGCTGTTGTTATTCCTCCCTCAGGCAGCGCAGTCTTACAGTTAACAGTGAATCTATGATTCAGCACTCATCATGCCTAAGGAGTGATATTATGCTTCATTCTCTCACTCTCTTTGTCTTTCTGTTTATGTTTTTTGCTGTTTACTCAGATTCAGACAACGGCAGTGGCATTGACAACACAACAACTTGTTTCCGTGGACGTGGAGAGGGTTATCGTGGAACAGTTGGCATCACCCCCGAGGGAGTGACCTGTCAGAGATGGGATGCCCAGTTTCCCCATCGACACTCTTATACTCCACAGAATTACCGTTGCAAGTAAGAAAATGCTCCTAAAACATATGCATTAAGCATTGATGTATAGTTCAAATATTGACTGGACTTTCTTGC
>NW_015611603.1:0-720 GCF_001515605.1 Sinocyclocheilus anshuiensis | reverse complement strand
GTCTTGCGACCAAAGATAGCCTACAATAGTTTTCTGACAGTGTCACACTGTTTTTATGCGCATGTCTGGGCTGAGTTTTCACTGCATTTACACCGTTCTGTCCAGCAGACTTAGAGTGCTTTGAAAAAGTGATTCATTTTGCAAAGCAAATGATTCAAAGTTTCAAGAAGGTTCCATTCTGAGCCTGAGCATAGTCTTGGTTTATGCATTCATCAGGAAACATTTATTATAACATGCAATGACTTACAATGTATCAAGAGCTCAAAATATTCAGACAAGAGCTTCTAAATATCATTGACTGTGTAACAGAAGCGACGTTTGATCCTAAAGCAGTGGAACACCAGCATTCTGAAAACTGTGTTTAACATCTTAACAAATGTCCTCGGATCTTCTCACAGCTTGAAGGAAGCCTCACTGATGTGTCTGGGACTGTGGGGTTTGTTCTGCTCCGGGGGAGCTCTCCACTAGACTCTGAATGCGCGCCAGTATGATCTCGTTGGCGCTGCTGCAGTCTCCAGGCCTGTAGGGGGCGCTGATGGTCAGAGCGTTCGCCACACGCAGAACCTCCCCGTCTTCAGTCACCGGGACTCGGTTCTTCTCCAGCCACAGACGCAGACTCTCCCGCCGCGACTTCAGCTCCTCCGCGCTCAGAATCTGCGCCCGGTCCGGCAGGAAGACGCTCTTCATCTGACGCTCCGTTTCCTCCGTTCCTCTCCTGAG
>NW_015611602.1:0-719 GCF_001515605.1 Sinocyclocheilus anshuiensis | reverse complement strand
GATTTGCTGCTCAAGAAACATTTCTGATTATTATCAATGTTTTTCAAGAAAACTTACATAGAAAGTTCAAAAGAACAGCATTTATTTGAAATCTTTTGTAATGTTATAAATGTCTTTAACACCACTTTAGATCAATTTAATGCATTTTCGCTGAACAACAGTATTAATTTCTTACAAAAATGTTGTGTATGCACTCACCGGGCTGCTGTCCCAGAGCAGTGAGCACTCCTGTGGCTGTAACCTGGAGACCAGCGCTAGACTCCGTCAGCGCAGAGAAAACCACGCTACACAAAGACTGCTGAAACGCAACCAAAACACTGTCCTCTGTGTGTTTATGTAGGAGACAGAGAGAGAAATACATCAACACTACATATTAAACAAATATTTGAAATGTGTTATATTACTTAAACTTGCTGAGACTCTTTCCAGCAAGTGGTAACAAACATGCACTTGAAATGGTAATCGTATGCATGGGATCTGACTGTTTTATCTTCTCACGCACCTCCATCTGCAGGCCGGCTGAGTGCGGTGGGCTGCACGAAACCCTGCAGAACCTCCAGCAGGGTGCGCCGCTGAGCACACTGTAGAAAGATACAGTCAAACGCATGCATTACAGCACATTATGCCTGTGTAAGTCCTCATGGGTCTTCAAAAAGTCTAAACAATTCATTTTTTATAAAATGTAATGTCATAAATAGTCTTAAATATCTTAAATGGCT
>NW_015611601.1:0-720 GCF_001515605.1 Sinocyclocheilus anshuiensis | reverse complement strand
GCAAATGGATCCGCAAGTCTCATGTCTCGTTCGCCCCGTAACAGCTAGAATTTAAAATCAGAGCCACAAGGGGCAATATCAACTTCCTATCGCATCAAACTGCAGTGAAACGCCACAAGCGTTTGACCTCTTCTTTAGCTTTAGAAAGACGCGAGATAGAGAGGATTTTTTAAAAGTGCATTTGAATGTTTAGAATTAAAAAAAATACATATTTGGAGTGCAGTTATATCACTTCCTGTAAGCATTACAGATATAACAAAGGACTTAGCTTAGCTTTGTTTTCTTGGATGTTATTGTATGCATACTTTCCATCTATTTCATCTGATATGAAGAGGCAAATAGTGTGCGTGATGTAAAATGTTTTTGAGATAAAACAGACACAGCTAAGGCTTCTCAACGCTCATCACAGAGCGACTTTAATTTGTCAGAAATGTCACGTTCAACATAGCCATGGGTTTCGCAACATTTCAAAGCACGACTATCATTGATTCCCGGTAAGGCCCTCTAGAGCTGAGGGGTCTGCAGCATCACATAGAGCACCTCAAAGGTAGATTGAACCCCATAGCACTTGAGGGGATATGGTTGCGTAACTGCGAACAGCCTTATCACCCCACCACCACCACCCAAGACTGTTATCCAATGTGATGCCAAGCTAAAAGGCTCAGACGAATATGCAAAGAGATTTGCACATGCCCATTACAGGCCGTCTGCTGATCTCTG
>NW_015611600.1:0-720 GCF_001515605.1 Sinocyclocheilus anshuiensis | reverse complement strand
CTCGGTCAAGGAGCCACAATGGGCAATGAGTGGATTCTTGTGAGGCCTACAGATCTATCTGCACATGACCGAATCAACTCCAAAACAGCTGGACCATCTGGGGAGAAAGTTTACTCTTCACAGGGGAGAGTTTACTCTTCTCTCAGTTGACTTGAGATCCCAATCAGGCTAGGTGGTCGAGGACAAGGCCCCTGTGTGCACAAACCAACCCTCACGAGTGAGCTAAAATGATCCAGTCGTCAAGATAGTTGGAAATGCAAGTGCCCACTTCCCTGAGAGAGGCAACGGCAGCCTCCACGACTTCTGTGAAGACACGAGGAGACAGGGACAGCCTGAAGAGAAGAACTTTGTACTGACATGCCTGACCTTTGAAGGCAAACCTAAAAAATGGCCTGGGTCTTGGAAGGATCGAGACATGAAAGCAATCTCCCCAGAAGGGTCACAATTTCAGCTCAAAGAACAGCAGCATTCTCGCCTTACACAGCGGTAAACAGAATGCCACTGAACTTTGACGTATGCCTGGCGAACTGAATTGCATAGCCGAGCCAAACGGTCTTGAGGACCCATCAGGAAGGGCTGGGGAGCTTCAACCAAGCATCCAGACACCTTGCCAATAATCTCAAGAGAACTACGTTCGATGTACCTGTGGCAGGTTTCCTTCGGCTTTGTGGAACAGAAGTTGTGGTGGCTTCTGCCGATGCTGTAAGGAATCATTCTTCA
>NW_015611599.1:0-719 GCF_001515605.1 Sinocyclocheilus anshuiensis | reverse complement strand
TATACACCTAGGATGACTTGAGGGTGAGTAATTCATGGGCTAATTATCATTTTTGGGTGAACTAACCCTTTAAATCTTGCAAGCACCGAGAAAAAAAAACTATAAAAATATCGAACATTATATCTGAATTAAGAAACATTCTTAAATCAAGATACATTTACTTGAGATGTAAATATCAAATAAAGTCTTGAAAATTAAAGTTAAATTAAAATTATTTAATTAAAAATTAAAGGCAAAATTAAGTGATTTTATGCTTAAAACAAGAACAAATATCTGTCAGTGGTATCTGTGTTTTTCCTCTGAAATAAGTTGAGTTTTCTGAGCCCATTAGCAGATGTTTGTTCTTATTTTAATCATAAATCCACTTCATTTTGATCAGTTTTACAGAAAATAGGACTATCTTTATATCTTATGTCATTTTGATTCTTGACTGAATGTATCTTCATTTAAAAATCTTTAAATATTTGAACTGGAAAACAAGACAAAAATACTCTCTAGACATTTACATTGCATGGTTTAAAAAAATATTTGAAATGTTTTAAATTATAAATCCTGCAGAAACCCTGTATTATTAAACTTCAAAAAATGCTAAACAGGAAACAGTGCATTGACGAAAACAATATCTCTGCTTTCCTCCTCATTTTCTACTTTGCAGCCATTTTTGAGGTGCGGACATTGCAGGACCTGTCCCGGATTGCTATTCGCCACACTCTGCGGCA
>NW_015611598.1:0-720 GCF_001515605.1 Sinocyclocheilus anshuiensis | reverse complement strand
TTTTACTTCTAAAGTGCCCCGGAAGATCTTATTCATGTTCACCCTGTCCCTTTCTGTCACCTACCTGTTCTATAGCTTGATGAGCTGTTACAACTCCTTCCAGTTCCAGGAGAACTACGTCTATCAGGGGAGGCTCGTGACAGAGGAGACAACTTTTGTTACGCTGAGGGAGAAACTTTACTCGACCTCTTCCCAGGTCTACCTAGACGAGGAGTTCGTCGAGAGGACGGCCACAGAGCAAACCATCGTCATCTCGAGCGTTAGAAATAGCGTGGAGATCGACGAGAGGACGGCGGGATGGGTGCGAGCTCAGGCGGCTACGACGCGCTCCGCCGCCGCCGCTGCTGCTGGAGAGCCCCCGGAATTCAGCACCACGGACAGCGAGCTTCGGAGAGCGGTGAACTGCACCTCGGATTACGGGGTTAAAAAATTGCCCCAAGCCATTATAATCGGAGTGAAGAAAGGGGGGACAAGGGCTCTGCTGGAAGCTTTGCGGGTTCATCCCGATGTTCGAGCCGTTGGGAATGAGCCTCACTTCTTTGACAGGAACTACGAGAGGGGGCTGGATTGGTACAGGTGCGCCCTTCACGTTTCTCTGTTGTGTTGTTTATGGGTCAATGCCAGATAAGGATGTCTGAGATCAAGATAACAATCTAGTTTAAAGTTCTTGGAAATGCCATTTCTTTCTTGATTTTAGTTTAATATGCTTTTGAAAAAGTT
>NW_015611597.1:0-720 GCF_001515605.1 Sinocyclocheilus anshuiensis | reverse complement strand
GAGATATTACTGCAGTTATTCTGACGCTTACTTGATCAAAATCAGAGAAGATTTGACAGAAAAAAAAAAAAAAAGCTTTTACGGGATAAAAAAACCTCTAAACAATCGACAGAATTGTTGATTCTGCTAGTTCTCATATGTAATTTTTTTCTCCAATAATATCCTTATTAACGCTCCTACAGACAGATGAAGTAGTGCTCCTCACTGAAGTGCATGGGACAGCACTGATCTGCATTTCAATAAGACAATTAGTTGAGCGTTCTGAAGACCTAATGAACTCGATGCTTTATAGAGAGATATTCCAAAACTGTGAGCTGATGCGACTCACTGACAGTCTGGAATGTATTTCTGAGGAACGGCTTCATTTGTGTCAGAGATGAATGAGTGTTCAGTGACGGATCGGAACAGAAGTCTGTTTCTGAACTGCACTGGCAGTGACTGATGCATTGAGCATTATGTGCTTTTTTCAGATTTGACAACTACTCTGCCAATGTGATGGTGGATGGCAAACCAGTCAACCTGGGCTTATGGGACACAGCAGGACAGGAGGACTACGATCGCCTTCGTCCGCTCTCGTACCCGCAGACGGTGCGTGCCTTCACATTCTGATCATTACAGTCTGCACACATCAACACATAGAGCACAGTATTATGTTAGCAGCATTTTTATTTCTTTAGTAAAACCATATCATTTTTAAGCATTCTTTAGAATTTAGAAAAT
>NW_015611596.1:0-720 GCF_001515605.1 Sinocyclocheilus anshuiensis | reverse complement strand
AAATAAAGAAAATAATTTCTCTAAATGGTAACATGTATTGTCATTGTGTACAATTTTAAACGAGAGTTCTTGTTAAAGTTAATAGAGTTCTCTGAAGAAGTAACATACCTTATAGTTTGAAACATACCTTATACCTCTGGCTTTAAGATGTCCTATGACCATCTTTTGTCCTGAATTAGGAGAACTGGCAATAAATTCCATTAAATGTTTTTTTAAGTCTTCATCGGAGATGTCACTGTAAGTCTGCCTCACAGATAATTGATACTGGGTCATTCTGTTCCGAATTGTTCGTTGACTTACAGAATACATTGCAGCAATTTCTTTCACAGTGAAATGTTCGTCCAGTAAATATTTAAGTTGCTCTTCATTGAGAAAGAAAAACCTTTCACAAGTTTGGACTGGCAAAGAAAAGATATGTAGTTCATGTAACGCATAATTTAAAAGGGAAAATATCTCCTCTTCGTGTTGCAGTGGTCCATACACAACAAATCTGGACAAAACATGGACAATGCATTCCAGTCGAAAGTAAAAGTGATCAGAGTGTGTATCTGCAGCAGCCTGTCTGAGCTCTGCACTTAATGATTGCAGGCTCTGAGAAATTACACTCAGCACATCCTGAGGAACAGGTGTTTCTTCTCTGGAAAGAGAGAAATCAGATCAATGAAATGCAGTCCAGTGTAGCAATCAAGACACTTGTCTCCAATGTAATACAATAACACC
>NW_015611595.1:0-720 GCF_001515605.1 Sinocyclocheilus anshuiensis | reverse complement strand
TATAACTTTCTTTCTTCTGTGGAACATAAAAGAAATGATTTTGAAAAATGTCTTTAAGTCCATACAATGAAGGTCAAGGGGTCCAGTGTTGTTTTGTATTTTGACTGTAGCAAAACAAGAAACTCTTACAGGATGACAAGAGGGTGAGTAAATGATGGCAGATTTCTGGATGAACTATCCCATTTAAAATTTGAAGGTAAAAAATTAAATTTTTAAATGACTTGTATTATTTTTACATGTAAATCATTGGAGTCTCTTTAGTCCTCAAATATAATCTTAACAGAACATGAAGGTTAAATGAACATCAACTGATCTATGCTTTACAGTTTATCTTCTTTTCTCGCTGCTTCTCTTCTCTCATGTTCTCCCCGTCTCCTCAGCTCTTTTCTTAGTTGAATCCTCCACTAATCTGTCTTTATTTCTCTTCCTTCCATGGCCGATTCTATGAGTGAAGTTTCCGCTCTCACTCTGCATCATTAAGATAAGCACATTCAGGTGCAGCGCACTGTGAAAAATGTGCAGCCTCCGCCTCGACACATTTACATTCACTGACTCTTAATGTGACATAATAAGAGTACATTAAAGCCCCTGTCTATGCATCAAAGAGAAATGACACTACTGCTCCAAATGGGAAACAGCAGCTCCCAGACTAAGTTAAATTAATTGAATAAGCTCTGTGACTAGCCATAATGTAGCACTTCCTAGACTGAAAGGGGCTAT
>NW_015611594.1:0-720 GCF_001515605.1 Sinocyclocheilus anshuiensis | reverse complement strand
GTGCAAGAGTATGGCTCAGATTGTCCACCCCCTAATCAAAGGTCAGGCATATGTAGCTGCTTTTTATTATTTGATGGGTCTGTTTTTGTTTCTTGCTAAAGTCCCCCCCTCCATCCTTTAGACGGGTTTACGTATCCTACCTGGACAGTGTCCACTTCTTTCAGCCACACAGTCTGAGAACAAGTGTGTACCATGAGATTCTTATAGGATATCTGGACTATGTCAGAAAACAAGGGTAAGATGATACTCCCCTATCCTACTGTGTCAGCTGCTAACTCACGTTCACATGCTTTTTTGCCTTGTGAAATTCTTAGTTAAACCTTTTTGTTTTTTTCTTTTTAGGTTTACCACAGGACACATCTGGGCCTGCCCTCCTAGTGAAGGAGATGATTACATCTTCCACTGTCACCCTCCCGACCAGAAGATACCCAAGCCGAAGCGGCTGCAGGAGTGGTATAGGAAGATGCTGGATAAAGCTGTAGCAGAGCGCATTGTCCATGACTACAAGGTACAATTTGGACACTGTTATTGTAAAAATTTTTCATTATAAATATTTTCACTTTATCAGCTTATTAATGTGTGAACAAAATGTGCTGAAGTATTGAGTTTATTGAATTACTATTATTTTTTAAATTTTTTTTACAGGACATCTTCAAACAGGCAACAGAGGATCGTCTCACCAGCGCCAAAGAACTGCCCTATTTTGAGGGTGATTTCTGG
>NW_015611593.1:0-720 GCF_001515605.1 Sinocyclocheilus anshuiensis | reverse complement strand
TATTTATTTTATTTTTTTTAAATTGTGAGTTTACATCTTGCAATTCAGACTTTTTTTCTGTAGATTCTTACATCTTTTCTCAGAATTTTGAGATTTAAACTCACAATTGCGAGTTATAAAGTCCAATTCTGAGGGAAAAAGTGAAAATTTTCGTATAATTGAGTTTATATCTCACAATTCTGAATTTATAACTCGCAACTGCATCTTATACAGTCAAAACTGAGATATAAACAAGAAATAAAAGTCACAATTGAGAGCTATAAGCTTGCAATTCTAGGAAAAAGTCAGAATTGTGAGTTTATATCTCGCATTTCTGACTTTATTTCTCAGAATTGTGACTTTTTGTCTCAGAATTCTAAGTTTATATCACACAATTATGAGAAAAAAGTTAGCATTGCGAGAAAAAAGTCAGAATTGTGAGGGGGAAAAAAAGTCGCAATTACCTTTTTTATTTTTTATTCATTGGCAAAAAATGGGTTTCCATAGTTTTGAACAAACTTTTAACCTAAAGTATTAAACTTTAGCATGTAACTAGTCCTGTACTGTTTGATATACAAACATGAATGATACCTCAAATCATGCATTGACTTAAAATATCCTAGCAACCACCTCAAAAAACATAGCAACCACACAAAACACCCTAGCAACCATCTAAAATAGTGTCGAATAGTGAGCACCTCTCATTTTCTGCAGAACATATAAAAATTACTTTTTGAATTT
>NW_015611592.1:0-720 GCF_001515605.1 Sinocyclocheilus anshuiensis | reverse complement strand
AGGGGGGGGGGAGGGGGTGTAGTTAAGACGATTCTAAGGCCCCACACACTTTTGGGGTCCCCGAGAGATCTGTTTTATTAGCATTAACAGTACTAGTAGTAATGCAATAGAAATTATAAATGTACCAAAGTTTTACAAATAACAAAATAAACAAAAGTTACAAAATTACGGCTTATTTCTGCATTTCCGGCAAAATTAACCAAAATTCGAGCCAGTCACGTGACTGAGAACTATGAATTGTAGCCTCTAAATTTGATAATGCTCAACACCATAGAGACAGAGCGACACGCGTCATAATCTGAAAACCTTTCAGCTGCCTGCTTGTCATCTCTGACTTATATAAAAAAAAAAATGTCTAAAAGCTGCTATGTGACAAGGTGTACAGTAAACGAGCTAAAATACCCAGAACTACGTTTCTATAAGCTGTAATAAAGCTTATTTTATTACAGCTTATAATAAAATAAGTATAATAAAGTACCGAACTTTTACGGTTCGGTAGCTTATTAAAATAGTTCTGGGTTATTTAGCTTGTATGCTGTACACCTTGTCACACAGCAGCTTTTAGACATTGTTCTTTTTTTTTTTTGTTGTAATAAGTCAGAAATGACAAGGCAGGCAGCTTCTCGCAATACAAAGTCAATGGAGAGGTTTGGATTGTTTTTCCCATATGGTTTCCAAGAAGTATGTTATGCGTCAATGAAACAAATCTGTAATTTCTTT
>NW_015611591.1:0-720 GCF_001515605.1 Sinocyclocheilus anshuiensis | reverse complement strand
AAAAAAAAAAAAAACCCGGAAAAATTGATTATTTAGTAATCTACAACTTTTGCAACAGCAGAAAATTAAGAATAAAGCAATAGTAGCTATTATTATGGTAAAAAAAAAAAAAAATTTTCATAAGGGGGCATTCACATAAATTATGCACAGAATGCAAATATTGATTTCTTTATATTCTTTATATTTTGCCAAATCTATGCTTGTTTCAAGCTGTTGTGAAGACCAAAGGAATCTGCACGGCCTCTCACACATATCTGACATATACCGGAAGTGCCTGACAGCGGCGCGCTAGTTGAAAACAGACCCGCGACGCTGCCCGCGATGACGAGGATGTGAAGTTTAACCGAAAACCGCCGTTGATCTACAGTAAATGGAGTCCATTTTGTTTTCGACCTATAAGATAAACAGCTATGGAGTTATCATCACTCATAAAGAAGATCGGTAAGACGCTTTATAAAAGAGACAGTCGGCGTTTTGAGCATTAAACAACAAACAGCTGATTTTGAAATAACCTGCTAAGCTAAACAGAAGTGAAGCTGTATGTTTTGATCAGTTATCTGGTTTAACCTAGACGTGTATTCATAATTACCAGTCCTACTAATATTGTTGTTGTATCTTGCAAAAAAGTATTTTTTGAAGTCATAAAAGTTTGTTGAAGTCACAACGTTACAAGGGCTAACAGTTAATGTGTTGCTGCACATTCGTTTTTATAGTTTAGCT
>NW_015611589.1:0-720 GCF_001515605.1 Sinocyclocheilus anshuiensis | reverse complement strand
TTTTTGTGTTCTCACCTGACTGCTATTGACGGAATGAGGGATTTTTATATCTCTGAATGCTCGTCACGTGACAGGTGTTTGCTTTCATCAGCTGTAGGATCATTTTGTTCTCTTTCCCGGAACAGTTATTATTTCTCAGTCAGTTACTTCTGCATCTCAAACTCAAACAGTAAGCAGTGGCGTTAGCAACAGTTTATGCTATTGATTCCCATGGAATGCATGAACTCATCAAATATAAACTTTGAATGCAAATGTAAAAACCTCAAATATCTTAAGATTTCCTGCAGAATAAGATTATGAAATTTGTCTTACATAAATAAATAATGTATACATACAAGATCAGCTCTTTGTACTCCTTGCCCACTTAACTAGTTTAACAAGTATAACTTACCCATAAACAGATACTCATCTTCAGAGTATCACAAGTCTTTATTCATTTAAATGTTCTTTAAAAAATAATATAAGACACTGTTCAAAACCACACCAATCACACTATTAGAAAATTGTATGTGCAAAATATTAAGAAATCATTTCCAAACTTGAGTTATATTAACATTAATACATTGATATTCATTATAGACGTTCTTTGACATTTTGAAAAAACAGCAAAGCCAAACACAGTTTGAGTTTAGCTGTGTTTCCTCTTAAAGTTCACAGAGGCGTGAGTTCATTAAAGTCACATATACACTGATCAAACAGATCAATAATATACTGTTATTT
>NW_015611588.1:0-719 GCF_001515605.1 Sinocyclocheilus anshuiensis | reverse complement strand
GCTAATATGTACCTTTAAGGTACCATTATGGACTATTTTGGTACAAAGGTGTGCCTTTTGAAAAGCTACTGGCCCAGAGACAACTTTTGTACCTTTTTTTCTGAGAGTGCACCTAGTTCATCCAAGGCCTCCTGAACAAAATTACAAACTCAAAATCAACTTTTGACTGCTCTGGCCTGGTTTCATCCATTGCAAATGCAATATTGTGATGGTGATATTTTGATTAGTAATTAACATTATGATACTAGCTTCAAATCATTGCTAATGACAACCCTAATGAAACAACCATTTCAAAACCCAAAAGCCTCCGAGCCTCTCTCTTGGTATGTTGTGACAGATGAACCCACTGAGAAATACCTGAGAATGAAACCGTTTCTAAAACTTTAGGTCATTGTGTAAATGTTATTGTGTTCAGAGGTGGAATGAATTACTCCGAAAGCTTTCCTAATGGGAGCACCTAACAACCGAATAAACACGTATGCTTGCAAAGTAATTGCAATGTTCACCGAAAGTGTTTCTCTAGATGTTCTACAGTTGAAATATCTGATCGCAATCCCTGTTTTGCTCTCTTTAAAAAAAGACAGATGTGAGTTTGTCTAGGTTTTTCAGGCAGTATTATTGATGCAAGAATAGAAGGAATGCTTTGACATTTGGTCCGTTGCCCTGCCTTATGTGTACTAATTAGCAGAGAAAACACTGTCAAACTGCCATATGGTAGC
>NW_015611587.1:0-720 GCF_001515605.1 Sinocyclocheilus anshuiensis | reverse complement strand
GCTGAAATTTTATAGCTACTACAAGCAAGCAACACAAGGCCCCTGCAACATTCCCCGTCCAGGATTCTGGGACCCTATTGGCAAAGCCAAATGGTATTGAACCTGCTAAATGTCTAGATTAGTGAATTTATATAAAAAAAAAACGTTTAGTTATAAGTGTTAGTAGTTCTTAAAGGGGAAGTGTATTTTTTCCCCACTATTAAAATAGTCTCTCATATCCCAGTTTAATAAAAGCTTTTGACATTCTAAAGAGTGCAAACAGTGCGAGCATTTTAAAAACATTGCTCTGTTTGCACTCTCATGTTAGATTATGGCTCAACCAATGGTGTGAGTTTGGGGATGGACTACTTGTTCAGCCAATGTCAGACAGGGGTAGTGTTTAAAAAATCAGTTTGAAAACTCAATATTTTTGCAGTACCATTTCTTGCCAGTAGTGATGCAAAATGACACACTTCCCCTTTAAATGAGTTTACACCATTTAGACCAGTGTCTGTAACCTAGTGAAAATGAACTGTTGAGTTCACTGAGATAACAGATCGGTATCAGTATCACATCAGGTTTGTATTATTAGTAACTAGTGCCACAGAAATTTCTGCATTTGTACTTCTGCAAAAATGTATTTTAAAATCCTTGTTGAAAGCCTTTAATGTAACCGTGAATCAGATGAGTAAGAAAAACAGTTTTCCACACAGACCGTTTTACTGTGCTTCATGCTATTTT
>NW_015611586.1:0-713 GCF_001515605.1 Sinocyclocheilus anshuiensis | reverse complement strand
AAACAAAATGTATTTTATACATATATATATATATATATATATATATATATATATTAACTGAAGTATATATATTTATTTTGTTTCAAGTAATGGAAATGGTTTTAATTTTAGTTTCAGTTTTAGTTTTATTAAACTATAAAACCCCTGGTATTAAGGAGGTTAACCCTAATATATTTATTTTTCATTAAGACGCTAAAATATGATTTACAGTGAATAACACAAATTTCAATCTGTTCCTCAAACAAAGCTATTGTATGACTGCTGAAGACTTAGAAGTGTCAAATGTATATATTATTTTATTGCATTTTTTTGTCATGCATGGAGACTAAACGGTCTTGACAATCACAATCCCCATCCTATCATCTGTCATCCATCTCCTTTAGAATTACAAAGAAAAACAATAAAAAAACAAAATAAAAAAGTTATGGAATGAAAAAAGATCAAACTAAATTTTTTGGTGGGATCATTTCTTTAATATTGCTTGTGCAAAGCAATTTTGCTGTTTTATTTTTGGATTAAAAACAAAACAAAAAAAATGAGAAAAAGTAGTTTTGTAGTTTCAATGGGGGAACCTAACATAAATAACTAAATAAATGAATAAACACAAATGAATAAAAAATAAATACATAATAAATAGAGACTGCAGGATGAGGATGATATATACAGTATGTAGTATTGAGTGACAGTGAGTGTGAGTGTGTGTGTGTGTGTGT
>NW_015611585.1:0-719 GCF_001515605.1 Sinocyclocheilus anshuiensis | reverse complement strand
TGGGGACCACTTCGGCATGAAAGACAGTCTGGTGTACTGCAGGCTGCACTTTGAAACGCTCATCCAGGGAGACTTCCCCACGCATTTCAATCACACGGATGTAGCGCCTAATAAAGGACTGGGTAGCACGGGCCCTCTAGGACTGTCTTATTATAACGGCGTGAACACGGTGCAGAAGGGCCGGCCCCGAAAGAGGAAGAGCCCTGGGCCCGGAGCGGACTTGGCGGCTTATAATGCAGGTGAGACCATCACTAAACTTTTTTGTTGTTGCTGGTTAACTGCTCGTTTTATTCTTTTATAAACATTATTTGTCATTCATTTCAATTTTTTTGAACGAGTTGCACGCATATTTCCTATCTGAACAAGATTTTGAGAGCGCTTAGCCTAGTAGCTCCCTGCGATTTCGGTGAATTTCCAGTTTTACGAAACTTTTTGGGCGGCACTGAATACCCAACGAAATCGTTTCAGAGCAAGATAAAAACAAATCTGATGAATTTACAAAAACCTTGAGTGAAATTTCGCTTAAACAATACTGTTAGCTGCCACTGTTTGAACAATAAAGTACGACTTTTATAAGCATTATAAAATGCTTTTTAATTAAAGTACACATGCAATAAATAGGCTACACTGTTTTCTAATACGATAAAAGGGAACATAAATCTGTAAAAATGCGGGGAACATTTAAAAAGCCTTTTGAATGCAGTCCTTGCTAAAAAAAA
>NW_015611584.1:0-719 GCF_001515605.1 Sinocyclocheilus anshuiensis | reverse complement strand
ATGGGACACCTCATCCTGTTATTCTCTACCCCCACAAAAAACCTTATATATCCAATGAGCACGCTCAAAAGATTCATAAAACAACTCAGTCTGACGTCTGTGATGTGTCCGGGCAGCAGTTGACTCAGAGAACATCGTGCAGGAGTGAGAGCGTTTCACACACTCTTGCTCACAGGCCTGTGAAAGATTATTCCTCTGGTGACAGAGATCCGCTCTTTCCAAGACACCGGGGGAAGACTTGACCTGTCACTCCGCACGTTTCCTCTGTTAGCCATGGACAATACAGGCTTTCACACATGCCTGGTGGGGACGCTACTTATATGGGGGTCTGTGCATTTTAAGCTCCCCCACCCACCTCACACACAGCATGCACTTAGATTGTGAATCTGGGAAAAGTTGAGCTCTATAGGGGGAAGTAAGCTAAGTGCCCCAGTAGGTTACTTGATATTCGGCTGTTAATGGTACATGGTATGCTGTATGTTTAAAGGCAGTCAGGCAGCCCGGTGACAAAGCCTGAGCGGCTAAAATAATTTCCCTGACCTACGGTTGACCTTACTGGAGCTGTCCTACTGAAACGTATATGCCTCGACCCTTTCGGGGTGACATAACCCCTGCTCATACTTGCTTTGACTGCTCATAATCAGTGTCACACCATCTTCCTGCTAATACTCCTCTTAACCTTTGACCCTCTCTTATTTAGCCCTCAAAGGCTACTGTAA
>NW_015611583.1:0-719 GCF_001515605.1 Sinocyclocheilus anshuiensis | reverse complement strand
TTACAGCATCTTGATCAAGTCTTGACTAATATTTGACGTCAAATTTATATCAAGGTGCATATTGGGGAAGGTATGAGACGTGTTAAATGAATTGTACTGTTCTTTGCCAAAAGTTCAGCTGGTGAAACATATTTCTAAAAACACTTTTAGTAAACAAAATCAGTAGAACCATTGAAAGTTGTGAGTTGTGGGTCGTGACAACTACACACGATTCCTCAAAAACGAAATATATTGATGGTACTACTCTGACTAAGGTACATTATTTTTTATACTGTAATTATTTTAACAAAACATTTTTTATATAAAAAAACTGAACAATCTAAATGCTCCTCTTTTTCCATGCAACAACAGTTCATAAAGCAAACTGAAGAAAGAACATCATACAGGTTTAGATCAACATGAAGGTGAGTTAATAACAATATACACAATGAAACTTTTAAACAGATGTCAGTAAATTTCCTGTGTTAATTTCCAAATGAGGTGCTTGATAAATAATGAGCATAGAATAATTGTAATTATTTTAATTAATAAAAATTTTTTTTGCAATTTATTAAAAATGTTATGATTTCCATGCAGTTTAAGGGTACAAGAAATATGAAATGAACACATCCACTTTGATTTGTTCAAGGGCTCCTGTGTGTCTTGTGTGTGTGCCAGTGCAAACACACGGGACAGTACAGCAGTGGAGCACACAAGTGTACACTTCCAAAAAGCACTGT
>NW_015611582.1:0-719 GCF_001515605.1 Sinocyclocheilus anshuiensis | reverse complement strand
ATCGTAATACACCTCTTCTATGGCTTGGAAGTAGATGACACCCTTTAGCTTGGTCTCATGTTTATCTGAGAAGCAAAAACCATGAGGAAAATAAAAATTCTGTTAATAGAATTTTTTCACACAGATCAGCTTTGTTATTCATTAAGAAGAGATTACATTTGCCAGTTCCCATTTGCGGTTTATTTGCATTACACAATACATCTGTTGTAATTTGTTTTGCATTCCAGTAATATCTTTTTTAATATCTTTTATTCATAGATATTAGAATAAAAAAAAAAACGTAAAAACTTTTTAAAAGCTTTGCCTCAGGGATTGAACATGCATGTGGTAGAAGTAGCGCACAGAGTGATTCACCTTAAAGCATTGTCTGTCTCAATTTAACACTGTCTGCCACCCACTGCAGCTTCTCTGACAGACTTTGCTTTTCGCTACTTAGCGCAAATTATCACCTCTCTTCAGATTGATTCTATCTGGTAGATGATTTGAAACCACTTTTTTAGGCTTGTCAGCCTCCAGTGAGCCCCCTCGCACCTGTCGACGCTTAAGATTTATTACTTTTCCTTTTGAACATTTTTTTTGGCTCGCCTCTATTCGTTACACAAATCTGCTTAGTAATGGGATAAATTGTTTTTGTTTCATGTTTTTGAAGAGTTGTAAGTGCAGTATTGTTACTTAGAACTGAGCCAGGGGTAAATCTACACCCCCATCCCTCACAAACG
>NW_015611581.1:0-719 GCF_001515605.1 Sinocyclocheilus anshuiensis | reverse complement strand
ATCCCGATAACAATCACTAAGTTAAGTGGTCTAAATGTATTTACATGAATTTATATAATCTGTGAAAGGCGTAGGACCATGAAATGTTCGTCCAATCATATCCCTCAGTCCGAGGGCTACGATAGGCTGTCCTACCTGCCTGTCAACATATGCATTTGCATACTTCCGCAACCCTGTTCGTGCAGACATGATACGTCATCAGCGTGTCCCATTATGCTATTGCAACTAAAATGCTGTTTTTTTGTAAGTGTATTTTGTATACTTTATTAAGAAGTGAAGTTGACTTACATTGATAGAATGTTCATGATGTCATTGGAACATTTGCATACTAAATTATGATTGGTATCTTCTCCTTTGTCTCTTTTTGCATGTTGCATTTTCTTGCATTTATTACCCACACATCGGCTGAAATCAAGACAGCAGGTCATGAATATCAAGTTTACTTTATAATCACAATTATTTCACGTATTTCCTGCCTTTTATATTACAAAAAACGTTGCCTAGTCCTTATATCCTCACATTTATGCGCACACGTGACCAAACCGAAAAGTTCAATGAGCTCAATCATCTGTGGATCTTGTTTAAAGAATGTGCTTGACACTTTGAGCAGAGAGATCAACGTTTCCAATCTATCTCTCTGGGTTTGATTATTCCCCTTGAGGCCTGAGCTCTTCGATCGATAGTCAACCCTGTGACCTGGGTTACAATAAGCTCTAGTT
>NW_015611580.1:0-710 GCF_001515605.1 Sinocyclocheilus anshuiensis | reverse complement strand
CTAATTTACTTATCTTACAGAAAATATTGGCATATATTTTGTTGTGTATATATATATATATATATATATATATATAAATATATAAATTGAGGACAGCAGCTCTCTAGGCGGACTCATCTCTGTTATCATTGGATCGCACCAAGAATGTGGTGTGAAGAATAAAACTGCTTAATCCCAATACCAGTGAGATGAAGCATGAAGAGACTGCGCTCTCTGGACTAGCAGTCAGACGCATGAGAACAGGGACAATCCTTGTGAATAAAGAGGAAAACCAAACATCCTGAATGGAAAGTGATCTCACAAAACAGGAAATGGTGTTCTGGAGAATTTTAGGATGACCCAGATGTGCCATTTTAGTGGTGTCTTTATGTAAACAATTTTTTATAGTCTTATACAAATGTTTTGTTGATTGAAGATGATCTTTAGTTAAACAAATGTCATTTATTTGGAAGTTAAATTCCAAAGACAATGCGTATTATCATATAATGCTATATATATATATATATATATATATATATATATAATGTTATCCACCTTATTTTTCAATTCGAAAGAAAGCTATTTTCTGTGAATGTGCAAGACTTCTGATTCATTTGCTGATATAGTGCTGTAAAAGGTATGGTTTGTGGGCTACAAAGCACCATTGTGTTGTTCGAAACCTGTTTGAGTTTCTTTATTCTGTTGAACACAAAAGAAGATATTTTGAAGAA
>NW_015611579.1:0-719 GCF_001515605.1 Sinocyclocheilus anshuiensis | reverse complement strand
TATTCATCAAATCATCTGCCTCCGCCGTGTCGCCTCCTTTATTGCGGGAAGTGATAGATGGCTGATCAGATTCATTTCTCTGTTTCTTCGATTTGCACAACAGTTCTGTTGTTTCCTTGGCAGTGCTTACCTTTTCTAATTCAAAGAGCAAGAAGCAGTTGAACTCAAAACTGAGAGTGAGAAAAATACGCAACAAAAAAAAATGAACCAAGCCACATCGGAATAATAGGAAATGCGCCAATTTTAAATTGCAGCCATATATTCTGAAACAAATTCTGCAAAGTTTGTAAAGTTAATTCTATAGAATGAATAAAAGATACGATAAAACAATTAAACGTACAGCGTTGGCTTCAAACATCCATCACGTCAAAATAACATTGAACTTTTCTCTGAGATGATATAAAGACTTTGGTTTGTGGATGGTGAGATTATGATAACTGAATAAAAAGAAAACCCATCAACGAATGAATCTCTGTTCACCAATAAAACATTTTCATACACACCACATGGTGTATTAAATTCCTTACATATACATGTCTTTACATCAGCATGTAAAGACTAACAGATAAATAAAGTGGTCAAACTTCACGGCAATACATTTCCATAACTCAACATGCACGCGCAACCCTTGCCAAAATACAAATGTCACACACACGCAAACAAATGTCCCATAAACTGCAGCATTGTTTGATTGCAACAGATGCATGATGCACATACCG
>NW_015611578.1:0-719 GCF_001515605.1 Sinocyclocheilus anshuiensis | reverse complement strand
AACCTTGTCCCAACAATCAGCAGCCATGGGTTCCTCTAAGCAGTTGCCTAGCACTCTGAAAATGAAAATGATTGACGCCCACAAAGCAGGAGAAGGCTATAAGAAGATAGCAAAGTGTTTTCAGGTACCGATTTCCTCAGTTCGGAAAGTAATTAAGAAATGGCAGTTAACAGGAACAGTGGAGCTCAAGATAAGGTCTGGAAGACCAAGAAAAATATCAGAGAGAACTGCTCGTAGGATTGCTAGAAAAGCCAGAACCCCCGTTTGACTGCAAAAGACGTCCAGGGAGATTTGGCAGACTCTGGAGTTGCACAAATATGGCCTTCATGGAAGAGTCATCAGAAGAAAACCTCTCCTGCGTCCTCACCACAAAATTCAGCACCTGAATTTTGCAAAAGAACATTTACACAAGCCCGATGCATTTTGGAAAGAAGTCCTGTGGACCGATGAGGTTAAAATAGAACTCTTTGGCCGCAATGAGCAAAGGTATGTTTGGAGAACAAGGGGCACAGAATTTCATGAAAAGAACACCAGTCCAACTGTTAAGCATGGGGGTGGATCGATCATGCTTTGGGGTTGTATTGCAGCCAATGGCACGAGGAACATTTCACAGATAGAGGGAAGAATGGATTCAATTAAATTCCAACAAATTCTGGAAGCAAACTAAACACTGTCTGTAAAAAAGCTGAAGTTGAAAAGAGGATGGCTTCTACAAATGG
>NW_015611577.1:0-718 GCF_001515605.1 Sinocyclocheilus anshuiensis | reverse complement strand
CCAAAAATTAAAATTCTGTCATGAATTACTCACCCTCATGTCGTTCCAAACCTCTAAGAAAATAATAATAACGACTTTATTCAACTATTCGTCTCCTCCGCGCCGTTTTGGAGAGTATCGCATACACACCGTATGTACACGGATACGCTGTTTATGTTTAGATCAAAGCGCAAACAGACAGCGTATCTGCGTACGGTGCTGCTGACAGAACAGTATGCGATTCTCTCTAAAACGGCGCTATAGGGTGACGCGGAGGAATAAATAAATTGTTGAATAAAGTCGTTATTATTGTTTTCTTTGTGCACAAAAAGTATTCTTGTAGCTTCGTAAACTTAGGTTGAACCACTGATGTCACATGGATTATTTTAACATGTCCTTGCTATGTTTCTGAGCCTTGATCGTGTTAGTATCCTTGCTGTCTATGGGGGCGTCAGAGAGCTCTCGGAATTCATCAGGAATATCTTAATTTGTGTTCAGTGTGTGTGTGTGTGTGCGTGCGTGCGTGTGTGTGTGTAAAAGTGCTGATGTGCGGTCAGTCAGCGAGCGTCTGCTGCCGTCAGCTTCCGGTCGCCACGAGGGTAAATACCGAGTGGTGCCGCGGTAAAGCCACCGGACAAAGCGCGGAGGATTAGAGGCGACGAGAACAGGCTTTAGACCCGCGACACTGTCTGTGTGTGTGTGTGTGTGTGTGTGAGAGAGTGTCTGTCTGTGTGTGTGT
>NW_015611576.1:0-719 GCF_001515605.1 Sinocyclocheilus anshuiensis | reverse complement strand
TTTCCAACTCTGACTTTGGACCAGTTCTGTAGAATGGCCCATATAACTAAAGTGTATAAAAGTATTTTATTCAGAAATGTCATGTTTGTGATTTTTTTATTTGTTAATTCGTTATTAAAATAAATAGACCTACATATTAGGAATCTGGTGCAGTTAGTCGCCGGTATCAGTCACAAAATGTATAAAAAATAATGAAGATAATAATGAAGACAAAGCTGGCAACAGCTGGTCTTAAATTCTTTAGACACTACATGACTGTTAACACCAACTGAAAACACTGCCTGAGCCCAAATGACATTCATAATCAGCCTGACAGTAGTGTGTTCCCGGCATTACAGAATAAACCGGATTGCGCTTGGAACTGAAAAGTCTTACCGTTACTTGCAGACTGATGGATGGGTTCTCTCCCGTGTCAGTGTGAGTTTTTAAAAGTTATTTTTACAGAATTATCCATTGCTTGTGTTTTTTTTTTCTAACACACAGCTGCAAATTACAGGCTAACATAATGGATGAACACACACGTATTTACAGGCGCAACATGCCCGAAACCCTGGATAACACCTAATTGCATAACACAGCTGTCAATCAAACTCATCAAGAATTATACAAAAACACATTTTATTTATTTTAGTTATTTGAGATGTCATAGTCTTGTAATTGTGTTAAAATAGATTAAACAATAATTATTTAACAAACATTACATTTGTATAATAAACTGG
>NW_015611575.1:0-719 GCF_001515605.1 Sinocyclocheilus anshuiensis | reverse complement strand
ATTATGTAAACAAAAACTTATTTTGGATGCGATTAATCGCGATTATTCGTTTGACAGCACTACTATAAATATGACACAAGGCTATTTTATTTAAATCAATGTGAAAAGCGAGTTGGGTCAAACGTAATCTAAAAGTAGTCTGATTACATTACCTAAAATGTGTAGTGTAACGGATTACGTTACTAACTACAATTTTGGTCATGCAATTTGGAATCAGTAACGGATTACAGTTTGTAAGTAATCTACCCAGCTCTGTCTGTCAATAATGATTAAGAGTGTTTATTTCAAACTGTGTCTGTAGATACAAAAATCTGGCGCAGGATCCGGATCCGTTGGTGGAGCAGGTCAGTGTGTACGGAAACGCTTCCCTCGCTATGGCCGCCTTTGCCTACACCTTCTGCACTGGAAAGTCAATGAAAACGCTCAAAGTCCTCCATCCAATCAGACCTCAGCAGCCGGTGGTGTTCTTCAGCCCCCTTTACCTACGAACACTGGACCGTTTCTGGAAGGGGCGTGGCCTGAAGTCGATCCGCCTCTCATCTGGGTTTATGTTAATTAACACAGCGCTGGAACTGTGTGAGCATGTGCATGTTTACGGATTCTGGCCGTTTGGAACGGACCTGCAGGACAATCCCGTTCCGTATCATTACTACGACACGTTGAGTCCGCACCGTTACATGCACAAAATGCCGGAGGAGTTTGTGCGGCTTCTGCAGCTC
>NW_015611574.1:0-719 GCF_001515605.1 Sinocyclocheilus anshuiensis | reverse complement strand
GGACACCGGCCCTCCAGGACCGAGTTTGGGCACCCCTGTATTAGAGGATTTGGGCTCTCTGCTGAAGATGATTGCTGAAAGATCATTATTTAAGGCACAAGATGAATGTGGCATCGAGATCACACCTCTAATTCTCAGTCGTGTTAATAAGTTGAAAAACGAAATATTACTAAAACCAAAAGCAAAATAAAAATACATTAAAGTAAAATTAAAATATACAAAACAACATAATTGAATTGGTTCAACTTAAACTGTAAATATAAAACTAACATATTATAATATAATAAAAAAATAATAATAATAAAAAAAATATTAAAAATCATGTTTATTGATGAAAACTGATATTATATGAAAAATGTAAAGTGGAAGTACTAAAATTGGAAGTTATAAAAATGACAACAACACATAATGAAAAAAAACCCAGAAAATATCAAATTAAAGCTAATTCAAAATCAATACAATAATAGTAAACAAATAACACTAAAATCCCACGATATGACTGATAACTGATGTGAGAGTCATACTGGTTTAGAGCAACATGAGGGTGAGTAACTGATGTTAGATATGAATCGTCTCACTCCATCTCATCCGTGTGTAGAGATCTTCATCTGCGTTCCTGTGTTGACATTTGAGTCTTCGTAACTTTCAAACAGAAAGGTCTGTAATGTGTCTGCGAGAGCAGAGCAGTGACACGCCAGCCATCAATCAGGAAACATTTG
>NW_015611573.1:0-719 GCF_001515605.1 Sinocyclocheilus anshuiensis | reverse complement strand
TTCATGAATGTTGGCTTTTTGAAGTTCTCTGTGGTTAGTTTTTGTGATAACATGGTGTTCAAAGTGAAAATGAAGTTTGCAGTCTTTTGCTGTAGTAGTTCTGTGTTGTTTGGACACAATCCTTCTTAGTGTTCAACAGTCCCTATCCTTCACTTTCCATTTTTGCCCACTATTCTTCTTCACATGTAAAGAGAGCATCCAAGCTACTTCACACATTTGGAAGAACGTTCATAAAGCAATGGTAAGGTGAAAAACAAGGTGTCAATTACTCACCTGGTTTCTGAACAAAGGTAACGCGGTTGTCGTAAGGATGATCGGAGACAGACTGAGCTCTGGACAGACCACAGGGAAGAGTGGAGGCACAACCTACAAAACACAAGCAGTCATGAGCGATAGATGGAGTTACACACTTACTATTTGTGCCAAATTATATAAAAATACCCCAATACACAACATGGGCCTAGTTGTCACAATGGGAACCTACCTATTAGACACTATTTAATGTTGTTTCAGTGAAATTTTTATCAGCATCAATTTTAAACAGTAAAACAATTATCAATGTACAAAAAATAAAAACCTGCCCCAAGCTGACATTGAATCCGTCATAGCTAGAGAAACCAGGCATGTGTAACTGGACTGTTGTCTCAAAATGTTGTTGCTGAGCTTTCCCTTAATACTTATTATTCTTCATTCAGTAATTCTGTCTCTTTACATGTCTC
>NW_015611572.1:0-719 GCF_001515605.1 Sinocyclocheilus anshuiensis | reverse complement strand
TCCTTTAAAAGCATAAACTTCAAAACAAGCTAATTAAAATCACTATGAATGAATGAATGAACGAACGAACGAACGAACTATAAATGAGGCATTGTAAGACCAAAAGTCTGATACGAAGTTCGAGCCCTGATTGAGTCTGAAAGAAAAGTAGATTTCACATCCTGACACGGGCTGTATAGAGTTGGTAGATACTGCAGCAAAGCTTTGAAAGATGTGCGGAAGTGTAAATGAAGTTCACCTCAGTCATTAACATGAAGGGCTTTGTAATCAGGGTAATTGTGGATAATAACTCAGAGCAGAGAGCAGCGGTCCCTCCCTCTGCAGGGGACCAGCACCCTAAGGGCTTCTCCCACTGCTTTTGCAGATTAATCAGCTTTTGACTCTCGACATATTGGACAAATAGTTCTGGCACATCATGATTGGAATTAAAGGGATGATTCTGAAGTTAAAACTTTTCTTTTTCTGTCTTGATCCCAATCAACTTTTAAGGTGCTACCTAGAGAAACATTTTGCTCTCTGTTAAGTCTACTTCACAGGAATAGTGCACCCAAAAGTGAAAATTAGCTGAAAATGTACTCACCCTCAGGCCATCCAAGATATAGATTAGTTTGTTTCTTCATGGAAACAGATGAAGGAGAAATGTAGCATTACATCATTTGCTGACCAATGGATTATCTGCAGTGGATGGGTGCCGTCAGAATGAGAGTCCAAACAGCTGA
>NW_015611571.1:0-719 GCF_001515605.1 Sinocyclocheilus anshuiensis | reverse complement strand
TCAAGGGAAAAGTAATTAAATTACAGTAACTAATTACTTAGTAACACCCAACCCTGGATGTCACGCTGTGATGTATCAATCTTATATTATTCACACGTCTTCAAGTGATACAAATTTTGCAGGTCAGAGTTTACCAAACTGGAACTTTGAAATGCAGCAAAATGTGTATGAATGGAAGTGAATGGAATGTACTGTGAGCGGCCCTTTTTCCCGTATAGACTGAGCATGGTCATCAAAGATGTAGGAATGGAGTCAAATAAGTAAAATAATGAACACACACTCACACGTTTAAGAACCATTCAACCCTGACAACCCGCCCAGGTTTTTTTTTTTTTTGATTGACGTTCAAGTTCCCAGTTGGGTTTTGATCTGACAGCTGCAGGCTTGAAGCTTTCAGTGACCTCAGTGGTCCCCCACACCAGGTGGTCTTTTCATTCCAGTGAATTCCTTGCAGCAATTTATCACCAAAAGTGAGAGAGAATAGTTAAAAAAAAACTGTTTAATAGTTGGGAGTTCCTCACAAACAACATCCAGCCAATTAAACTGTTCTGTGAATTCTTGCAAACAGATATATCTCCTTCTGTCGTTTTTGTCATTTCAGCTCCAAAGCTGTGTTTGTCTCAGTGCCGAAGCCCCTTTTCTGTGATACTGTGATTGTCATTTATGCTAAACACCTCTCTCTCTCTTCCCAAGGCAGTCTCATAATAGAGCTCGACTCT
>NW_015611570.1:0-719 GCF_001515605.1 Sinocyclocheilus anshuiensis | reverse complement strand
ATATGCATATGCTTACATATGAGATCGCTGGTTTCTGCGTCTTCATCACCTGTGTTTTTGATCGAGTTTCTAGACTCATTCAGGAGATGCGTGATACCGCCCCCTAGCGTGAAAACACGGAAACCCGGAAAATTCCATGTTTGGCGGGGAAAGAGTTAACAGCTTCCTCAGGAGGAGGATCATAAGCTCTGTGCCTGTGTTTTTCTGCAGCCTATAATGACTCTCAGCAGGCGATGAAGAACGACGCCTGCGTCCCGGATCAGTACTTCATCCAGGAGGACAGAGGCGAGTTGCGCAACAATCCCAAACGCTCCTGCCAGTTCAACCGCACCATGCTGGGGAGCTGCTCCGGACTGGAGGACCGCACATACGGATACCAGGACGGAAAACCCTGCGTGCTCATCAAACTCAACCGGGTAACTGCGCTGATCACTCATAATAACAGTAATAAAGAATGCACTGAATGTTCAATGCTGGCATCTATTGATCAGCCACAGCCTGTGGAAGCTTCTTACTATGGAAGCCAGTTTCTGCAGCCGGATAAATAAAACAAAATACATATTTGCATCTTTATACCTAGCAGTTTTTCGAAGAATTAGGCATTTAAATTATATCTCACAATTCAGACTTGTCATAATTCAGCATTTATGTCTCATAATTCAGATTTTTCCCCCCCTCATAATTCTGCATTTATATCTCATAATTCTGCATTTATATCT
>NW_015611569.1:0-719 GCF_001515605.1 Sinocyclocheilus anshuiensis | reverse complement strand
AAGATCCAAAATGGCGTCAGTTACAGAACACGATCTTTGAGAAGCGGCAGATACCATATTTTACACAGGGGTGCTGCGTGAAAATAATTTATTATTTATTAAAAACGCAATGGCACGGATTCAAGTTTCAAACAATCCTCTTTTGACCTACATAGAAATATAAATATTCTTTAACGTAGCTTTAAGGTTTACTTAAGCATTGTCATATTACAAAATAAAAGTCGATGCTGGCGGCCGGTTGCAATGCATTACTAAGAAATTGTTTAGTGTAATTTGATAACTTTCCCCCGAAAAAAAGTGAAGTAAGGGATACCTCTTAATTTTTCTGTAATTTAATTACAGCCACTTTTGTATGAATTGCATTAAATACAAAAGAGAAATAGAACTATTCTATATAAAACAATAGTGGATATAACATCAACATTTAAAATCTAATGTTAAAATATATTGTTTTTTTATGTAACCTTCTTCCTTTAAATGCGTTGGTAATTTCAAGAATAATTTATGATTTTTTTTTCTTTCTTTTTTTTTTCTTTTAAGAATTTAAAGAGCCGTTTCATGTCTATTCTTGTGTTGTCCAACTGGTCGAGCTTGATATAAATCAGAATCAATCAGAATCAGCTTTATTCGCCAAGTGTGCGCAAACACACAAGCATACATACATACATATGTAGTATACATACATATCTGACATGAGAACAGAAACATTTAAATAAGAC
>NW_015611568.1:0-719 GCF_001515605.1 Sinocyclocheilus anshuiensis | reverse complement strand
GATCCAAGAACTGTAGCCAGAGCTGGACAGCTTTTGTCTGTTAAGCCACAATCATTTAGCCTACAAGAGAAATATATCAAATCACAGAGTTAGATACATGTAATATATTTGTTAAATATAAAAATTTAATTTACACCAATTATTTTTACATAAACAGTAAATATACTGCATATATACGAGATATTTATTGATTCAAGATCCCTAGATAAAACAAACTAGCATGCTTGAATAAAACTTAATAAAATATGTAAATGAACAATAGGTTTATATCATTAATGGCAATGAGTTAAACATTTAAAAGTGCTGCTCTATTATCTTGATGAGTGTCTTGAGGTGGAGAATCTGGAGGTTAATAATTTATGCATTGAGGTTATGCAAGAGTATATCTCCTTTATAGCTGACGTTTAAGAAGTTGAACTGCATATTGGAGAAGAAATAACTATGGAACAATGTGTTTTATAATAACATGATGTGCTTCTTCTGCAGCTAACAAAACAGCGTGTTTTGCTGAAAAGAGAAATTTCTACATACAACCCATATCAATCTAATAAAATAGCATTGAACAGTAATTCCAAAGGACTGCAATTTTTAAAGAAAAAAAAAATAATAAAAAAGCAAAAGAAAATATGTTATGATTTAACCCTAAAAGAGATACATACTTATAATTGGTATATGGTAGATCAGGGGGGTATTCCAAAAAGCAGGTTATGTGACATATC
>NW_015611567.1:0-719 GCF_001515605.1 Sinocyclocheilus anshuiensis | reverse complement strand
ATATACCTATACAAAATGTAATAATATTAAAGTTTCCCCCCCCCCAAAATTAATACACTTCGTAAAGAAGTTAATCGTTCCATCATGCACAAGACGACAAAATAAAAATCTGACAATAATTTGAACCTGATGTTTTTATTTATAGAATTGTACATTTTAATAAGGGCAGCGGGTATGATTGTAAATGGGCTGACATCTGGATAAAATAAAATATAATGTCCGATAAAGTCTATAATATAAAAATGGGGGATGCATATGCAATTCTTGTTTTTATTTATTTAAAAAAAATAATAAAAATAAATAAATAACAGTTACTATGTTGTTTATGTGTTAAGAACAATAGCTGTAATACTACGTGGTAAAAGCCATAATTATATTTTTTTATATTTTAAATATAAAATATATTTTTGATATTTCCTCCATAGCCATAATTTTTTTAAGCCATAATTATATTCAATTAAGGAATGATGGGGGTAGTCTTAATTGTTTTAAATTAGTTTAATTTTATGTTTGTGTTGTTAATGTGTGATGTGTTTTTAAGTAGGCTATTAATGTGGATGTATTCATGTCACCAGTGTCAAAGACAAATGTCCGTTCTGTGACAAACAGAATGTAATGTAACTAATACGTTGTTTATGTTTATTATTGATTCGAAAAAAAAAATTTACAAGCTAGGAAGTACAATAGAATAAACAAAATACATTAATAATAATAATAAT
>NW_015611566.1:0-719 GCF_001515605.1 Sinocyclocheilus anshuiensis | reverse complement strand
TATATATATATATATATATATAATTTTTTTTTTCAGTAATGACTGGATGACTGTATATTACTTCTAACATATCATAGCCCACTTTTCACAATCCAGTCAGTTCCCGGTGGAATCACCCTGTCCTACATTATTTCCTTCTGAATATTTAGTACATCAAATACATCACATTGCTGAAGTTAAATGCAGTGAAAAAAATGATTTCTTTTGTTAAATCTAGCAGTTGCTTGATAAGAAACATGTTTTTGTTGAATTATCATGATTACAATCATGGTTCATACATAAATGCGTCAGTCAGAGGAAAGTGCCCCAGATCTGCGCATGATGAACGACAGCACACTGTTCTCAAAGCTTCTTATGCCTCTACGAGAGGGCTAAATCAAAAGTAGGCCAACACAGTGCACTAAGATGACATGTTCCATTACACATCCTTCACTTTAAATGCTTGTGACATGCACAATGCATCATTAATTTGTACCGCTGAGCATGCAGTGCTCTGTTTAAGCACCTAAATGTTTCATTGGGGTCCAAATATTTGAAAGTGAATGTTACTATTTGGTACCCACCCATCCATTTATTTTTCATATTTGGTATGTCCTCTTTTGCTTTAAAGGAATATTTCACTCAAAAATGCAAATCTGCTGAAAATGTATTGATTCTCAGGACATCAAAGATGTAGATGAGTTTCTTCAGAACAGATTTGGAGAAATTTAGCCTTTCAT
>NW_015611565.1:0-719 GCF_001515605.1 Sinocyclocheilus anshuiensis | reverse complement strand
TAATCTGTCCCATTGCTGAAGGAGAGTCAAAACTGGTTTATTCAACTGCTTCCGCTCCTCCGACCCTGGACGCTGGCCCTGTTCCCAAAATTGTATTACCGGTCCAATAACGGGATCAGCCTCCTGCATAGAACGCATATCGGAGGCAGAATAACCCGGCAACGCACTCACCGCCCTCACATCTGCCTGAACACCACATCCTGTGCCAATGGCCTGCTGCAACGACTCCGGAATTGCGACACTAGCAGCTAACTCCTTAACTTCTCCCTGGAAGACTGGGTTCTGGCGAGAGAGAGCGTCTGCATTACCGTTACTCCTTCCTGACCTATATCTTACATCAAAATCAAATGCAGCCAACTCTGTGGCCCAACGTTGTTCGGTGGCTCCGAGCTTTGCCGTGGCTAAATGACTCAGGGGATTATTATCAGTGAACACAATACATTTGTGCCCCAGAAGGTACTCCCTGAACTTTTCAACCATGGCCCATTTGAGCGCAAGAAACTCTAGTTTCATCGAGCTGTAATTAGTCATATTACGCTCCGTGGGCCTTAGGCTACGACTGGCATACGCTATAGGTCGAATCTTCCCTTCAAATTCTTGGGAGAGGACTGCCCCCAGACCCCCATGGCTAGCGTCTACCTCAAGGATGAAGGTTTTGGAAAAATCTGCATAAGCCAGTACTGGGGCAGATGTTAACTTCCCTCTTAGGGCCTCAAAGG
>NW_015611564.1:0-719 GCF_001515605.1 Sinocyclocheilus anshuiensis | reverse complement strand
TTAATGCATTAACTAACAATGAGCAATACATTTGTTACAGTATGTCTTTTTAAACATTAGTTAACAAAAATACAACTCCTAATTGTTCATGTTAACATGGGTCCAATAAATAATATTTAAAAAATACAAATTTAAGAATGCACTAGTAAATGTTGAAATTAACATTATCTAAAATTAATAAATGCATTAAAACTGTGTTTCATTGTTAGCTCATGTTAACTAATGTAGTTAACTAATGTTAACAAATTGTAATGTTAACCTAATTATAAAGTGTTACCAACAGATGCCAGAATACATATACTTTCACTCACAGACCTCTAATCTTCTTTTGTTGGCTTTGACATTAATGACCCACATTATTGCTCCATTCATAATTAAACAGCATAATTTTTGGAGTTGTTATTACCTGCCCGATCATTCTTTATTGATGCACTGTACAGTAAATACCAAAAATCAATGTCTATAATGGGAGGGATTGGTTACAGGAATACGTGCAAGCCCAGTCTCCATGGCAACACCTCTTCCCATCACATCCCAGGCTGTGCTCAGATTTCATAGCTATTGGAAAGCACATACACAGACACACACACACACACACACGGACACGCACACGCACACGTGCACACACACACACACACACCATGAACCAGCTCCTCCCTACGCCCCCACCGCCCCATGCCCAAATCATCTGAACACCCCTCTTTATTGTGGCAGACCAA
>NW_015611563.1:0-719 GCF_001515605.1 Sinocyclocheilus anshuiensis | reverse complement strand
GATATTACTGCAGTTATTCTGACATTTACTTGATCAAAATCAGTCAATATTTGACAGCAGAAAGACATGTGAAGCAGCAGCTGAAGCTGAACGTTTGTACGATTACACTAAAAGAGCTTTGACTGTATAAAACACTCTAAACTATCAATCAGACGACAGAAGGTGTGAAGAAGATTGTGTGCGACAGCAAAGCTTGACGTGCATCAAATATGATACAGTAGGCTTTATAGGGTTAAATAACTTGATGGCACCTTCTGCTGTTATGAAAGGCCTCTAAAGCAAAGACACTGGCAAATAAAGGTTATAATCGGTTGGTTTATAGCAGCGAGTTCATCTGAGTATTTGTCTTCCATTCTCTTCACAGACAGTCAAGGTCCAAGGCAATGACATCTCCCACAAGCTGCAGATCTCTCGGGTGAACAAGAACGACGAGGGTCTGTACGAATGCCGCGTCACAGACGCTAACTACGGAGAGCTGAAGGAGTACAAGGCTCAAGCCTACCTTAAAGTCAACGCCACCATCCGCCCTCGCAACAGGGCCATTAAGAAGAGCTCTCCGCTGCACCTGACCGATAAGAAACCCCGCAAGAGCAGCTCGGCTCTCGGCCAGGACAGCGACAGCATGAGTTCAGACCAGAGGTCCCAGTCCACTTCTACCTCACAGACGGCACACTCCAAAACAGTGGAGCACAGCACAGGGTCAGGTGCGAGATGCTGCA
>NW_015611562.1:0-719 GCF_001515605.1 Sinocyclocheilus anshuiensis | reverse complement strand
ATACCTAAACCTAACAACTACCTTACTAACTATTAATAAGCAGCATTTGAGGAGTTTTTTTCAGGCAAAATCATAGTTAATAGTTTGTTAATACTGAAAACTGGACCTTAAAATGAAGTGTGACGGAAAAGTCAAATTACAACAAGTATATTTGTCACCAACTACGTGAGAAGCTGAAAAAGCTGCGACATGTGACACAATAGTCAAAGACATATTCATACATGATTTACCAGTAAAATCTATATTTACTGTATGAAAGGTGCTATAGCTTTACATTATTCAGGTTAATTGTCACACAGACCAACTATAATGGAATGCTGTTGAAATTAACAACTAAACAGAAAAATAGCATTAAAGAGCCAAAATAAGTTTTTCCCCCTTTATAAATTGGACACAGTTAAAATGTGCTGCTTGGAATTACCTGTCTTTTATATGAAACATTTAGTTCAACATTATATAAGCAGGATTGTAATCAAAGTGGAACATAAAGAATATGCAGATTTTAAATCCTTCAAGTATTAAGAAGGTTTCTAAAATATCATTAAATTACTTACATGCATCAAGAATAGACAAAACCCACTAATGACAGTAAGCATTTTAAGTAAAAACAGTCCACAGTAGTTGTAGCTGTAAACCAGTCACTTGAAGTGACAGTGGAAAAAGAGCAGGGCCAAGATTAGATACAAGTGAATATGACTATTGAGCATCTGTTCTGCTTT
>NW_015611561.1:0-719 GCF_001515605.1 Sinocyclocheilus anshuiensis | reverse complement strand
GCGCGGGGACTCCTCCATCCACAGCAGTGAGTATCAGATTATGAACTGTTTGCTCCTCACGGTCCAAAGCTTTTGTCAAAATTAAATCGGCAAATTTCGATCCATCTCTTCCTGTCTGTATTTCGATGCTGAAATGAGTACTATCACTTAAGTAATACGACTTCACGGAATTGCTTCCGATATCTGGGTCGAAAGCATTGTTCAAAGAAAACCTCTCCCCAGCTGAAGTAGACTCTGATATATCCAAGTGCATTGTGTCTCTCCTAAAATGTGGTGCATTATCATTGATATCAATTATTTCTATTTCTAAATTAAACATTCGAATTGGGTATTCTATTGTAGCATCTAGCTTCAGAAAGCAGGTTAATTTGGAATTGCAGAGATGTTCTCTGTCTATCTTCTGTACGACATACAGCTCTCCGGTTTCTTTGTTAATATCAAGATATTTTTTAGATGCGATCGTGTCCAAACGCATCTTCCGTCTGTTTAACGTTTTAACATCCAACCCGAGATCAGCTGCTAGATTTGCAACCACGGATCCTTCCTCCATTTCCTCAGGGATAGAATAGTGAGTTACTGTAGACACAGGCTTTAAGGATGCGGAGAGAAGAAGACACATCCAAACGTACCTTAAAATCTGGTTCGGGGCTCTCACAATGGAATCCATAGTTTCTGAGCTCGGTGTAGACCTACTATTCCCGGTTCAAAACGTAACCTGT
>NW_015611560.1:0-719 GCF_001515605.1 Sinocyclocheilus anshuiensis | reverse complement strand
ATAGTGTTCTCTGTCTGTGCTTATGAATCTCTATGAATGCAGAAACACTGTCATCAAGAGGATTGCACTTAGATTCTACAGTGTATATTATGTTATGTATGAAAGCCAGAATGTAGTATTTGGTTTTAATAACAGCAGCTCTAAAGCTGAATCAGCTCAAGTTTGTCAAACCTGATGATCATGTTTGAGAATGATTCAGTTGAAACAAGAACATCTGTCTGTATAAAGGAAGTCGCACATCTGCTTATTTGATCAGTGGTGTAGAAACGGTGCACAATCATCATTTTGTCGTAATTTTGTTTTTCACATTCAAAATCCTAAAAAAAAGTGCTTTATTTTTGACTTGTCACGAAAGTTTATCAGTCTAAAGTTTAGTAGTGTATCATGTGTTTTTAAGTCTTGCCAGTTTAAGCATTCAAACGATTTCAAACCGTTCAAGCAAAAGAAGAATTCGGCACGCGAGCGCTGTTTTCTGTGTGCGCACGTAGAGCCGCGTCTCAGAGCGCCATTACAGAACTGTTTCACTTTTGACTTTGAGTAAATTAATCTACAATAAATAAATAAATATAGGCTAATCAATCACTGTTGAGACAGTACATTAAACATTTTGTTTGTGTAATTAGCATTCAACATCGCAAGCGCAGGCGGAGCGCCTTCAGAAGGATGCAGAGCATTATTCTAAAATCTTTTAGAGCTGCTTGGATTCAACTCACTTTATT
>NW_015611559.1:0-719 GCF_001515605.1 Sinocyclocheilus anshuiensis | reverse complement strand
CTGGCAGTGGATGAGAGAATGGTGGCATCAAGGGCTTGAATTGGACTGAAGTAATACATGAAGGACAAACCCATCAAATGGGGATACAAATTCTTCGTCTTTGCAGATTTATTGTGTGGTACACCCAGAACTTTTTTGTTCATGAAGGCAAATGTTCCACAGAAACAGGTAAAGGCCTCAGCTATAACTCTGTGATGTAGCTGTTGGACTGTAGTGGTCTTCATGCATGATTTCTACACCAGCCCAACCTCCTTCTTTGATTTACTGGCAAAACACACACTGGCATGTGGCACTACACATCCTAACAGGCAGGGCTTTCCAAAAATGAAGACCACCGACCTCAGCAAGAAGGCTGAGGAGACATTTGTTGGCTCAGACATGGAAAGGTCCTGTTTGTGAAATGGATGGACACAAGAGAACTGACCATGTGTTCAACCAAAGTATAAACTTGTGACATTGTAAACAGGTGTATCAAGAATGCTGAGGGTGTCTGGAGAAGAGAGCAGGTCCCTATTCCAGTAGCACTGCTTGATTACAATGAACACCTGGGCAGTGTTGACCTGTCCACTGCACTAACCGGATCTCACAACGTGTTGCACAAAATGAAGTGGCACAGTAATTTTTTTCTCCATTTCATTGACATAGCTGTTGTGAACAACTTTATTCTTCACCAGGAACTGTCAAAAGCTCAAAACTAGACCCCTCTGAGCCTACAACAT
>NW_015611558.1:0-719 GCF_001515605.1 Sinocyclocheilus anshuiensis | reverse complement strand
TGGCTGTGCTGATGCCCAGTACCCCGGCGTCTACACGTCCGTCTCGAGGTTTCGTCAATGGATCGATGGAACTATATTTGGCTTTTATGGAAGGTGCCTCAAGTATTAGACTGCAGTGTTACCCCAGCACTCCCCTAATCGAACTTGAAACGGCCTCGAAACATGCCAACATGAATACTGTTGCTACTTTCTTCTATTTGAAAAGTTAGGACTTTTGATGATTTCCAGACGAGTACAACGCTGTTCTGAAACAGCACATCTGTTCCTCAACAGCTGGTAGACCTTTATTTAAACACAGTAGTTTGTGCAAACTGTTCCTTAAATGTGCCATATTGCTGCTGCCCTGCAATGTCAGTGAAAACTAACAATAGAAAGCTGAAGGAATATTTAAAAAACAACACAACAAATTACGAACGCTTTTATATGGAATGGTACATGTGAGAACGAATTATTCATAACATTAAAATGAATTTAATCAAACAGACTTTCATTTGGACTGTAACCAAACTGGTTACACACTTGAAATGAATAGTTTACTCAAAAATGAAATTGTCAATTTACTCACCGTCGTGTTTTGTCGACCTGTTTAAAACTGCCTTTATGTCTTTCATCTGTGGAGCACAAAATGAATAATTTTGCAAAATGCACAAGCCAAGGTTGTGGACAAGAATATAGATAAAAATAAATAGATACATTTTATATATATATATATATATAGT
>NW_015611557.1:0-719 GCF_001515605.1 Sinocyclocheilus anshuiensis | reverse complement strand
CGTTGAGTTGAGGAAGTGACGTTGGACTGATCTGACCACTTCCAAGTGTCCCTGTACAATCCGATCCAGACAGCAGGCCAGAAAATATTTATCAGGCTGGTTATCTCGTCTTGGTCTTCTTGACTCCTAATGAAAGCCAGGTCTGTATAATGATGTCTGCAGTACTCCTGAGCCTCAATCCATGACTTTTGTGTCTTGCTCAAAACCATTTTCTTTGTTGCGTTTGCACTTCCTTTGAAAATTTCAAAATAGGGTTAGGATGTTAAAGACATGACAAGTCAAATTAATTTTCTCAAATGAGTGTGAGCCTGTTAAACCTGCCAAATAAAATATAAAATATATATATTTATTTTTTTTTACTTATGCTAGTTTTAAGGCAACACTTGTCGTTTTCATTTAGTTTATCTTGATGTACTAAAATAACTAAAAACTAAAACTGAAATAAAAATTTATAAAAGCTATATAGACATTTAAAAATAACAAAACTAGTAAAAAATACAGCTGCAAGCAGCAGTTAGGGGCCAAGCATATCAGAGGCAGAATGAGAAGTAAGCATGGCAGGGAGGATCAGCAACTATAAATAATGAAAGACATTTAAGGTGATTTTATTCAAAATGGCTGAAAAATCATAAATTCAGTCATTAGTAATGTGATTTCATGGTTTATCAATTTTGACCTTGTAGCGAATCAGCTCATGGGGAAATATGAATAATTAATCA
>NW_015611556.1:0-719 GCF_001515605.1 Sinocyclocheilus anshuiensis | reverse complement strand
CAGTCCCTCAAAGACTCTAGCATGAAGGGACCAGGCGGAAACTAAGAACCTCACTGCATAGACATTGATAGACGTAAGACATTCAGAGAGACTCTGCGAAGAGCACAAAATATCGCCTTTGCAGATAGTTTTACAGCTGTAATGCCTAAAACACTTTACCAACTTCCTGTGTACAGAAAATGGCAAAATTTCTTGATCCAAACAAAATATATATTTTATTATTTTTTTTGCCCACCTCAAGTTATCTGCTGGTGCAAATGAGCTTTCACAGAACTTATTGTCCATCTAATGTTCTCCTGAAAGCCATTTCCTGTAGACTTTAGAAATGTTTTTTTTTTTCTAAATCTGATCTAGGAAGTGAACAAACATCAATGTGACCTTCAGACCGGAGGCCTTTTTAATTTCTGTGTGCCAAAGATAAACCTGCCAGAAATATTGACGGTGCTGGAAGTTCATAACCGAAACGGCTGCCAGAGACCTGCTGTCAGAAACAAAAAGGAGAGAGGATATATATAGATATGCTGCAATGTATTCTGTACATCTATGTAAATGATTTAAATGTGGTTTTGTAAGAAATTCACTTCCCCTGCTAAATAACATTGGTGTGATTTATTGTTCCAGGATTGTTGATGCATGACCCTTTTGTGACGTATACACACAAGAGAAATGCAGAGGTGTCGTTTCATGGTATTTCTATTTATTTTACATAGGTGTTCGAT
>NW_015611555.1:0-719 GCF_001515605.1 Sinocyclocheilus anshuiensis | reverse complement strand
GGAAGTTTCCGCCCATGACCTCCTATCACCGAATGCTCCTGCACAGAGTCGCCGCTTACTTCGGCTTAGACCACAACGTCGACCAGACCGGCAAATGTGTCATCATCAACAAAACCAGCAATACACGAATGTGAGTGACCTCCGCATGCTAGCGTTCAGCGTGAGACGACTGAAGCCCAACGTTTTGCGTTTGATCCCTTCGAAACGAGTTTTGTAGGAGAAGCGTAATTATGAGGGATTTGCGTCAGGCTCGCGGGGATCGTGTTTGTGTGACGGCCGTGAACTTCTCCTGGAGCGGTCCTCATTTTGATTTCTCTCTCTGTTCGTGTGCAGACCAGATCAGAAGTTTTCCGAACACATCAAAGACGACAAGACGGATGATTTCCAGAAGCGCTGCATCTTAAAAAGGGACAACTCCAGCGTAGACAAAGACGACAGCGTGGTAGGTGGAGATCTGCTAATGAAGCGACATCAAACCCGCCATTAGCTCGCAGAGTAACGGCATAATGTGATGTGATGCTGCTGTTTCAGACACGCATGAAACTAAAGGAGGACAGGAGGAGCAAGTCCATCGAGGAGCGAGAGGAGGAATATCAGAGAGCAAGAGAGAGGATCTTCACTGATGTGAGATACGCTACAGCGACATGATCATGTGCTTATGGCTCTCTGACGTGAAAATAAACAACACTGAATCTCTTTTGCAGGGTTTAGACACCTTC
>NW_015611554.1:0-713 GCF_001515605.1 Sinocyclocheilus anshuiensis | reverse complement strand
ACACACACACACACACACACACACACACACACACACACTTATGCACAGACATTTCCGTTCCATTACCAATCACTCATAGTGTTAAAAGAGGCAGCAGCCTAAAATGTGATTGTACATGCTAAGAACTTAAACGAAGTAAGGACAACAGGAGAGTGGGGTAAGATGAGCCAGTGGGTAAGTCAGGCCACCCCCTGTGCACTCTAAAAAGAAATTCAGTAGACCTATTACCACAACTTAAATAGATGCATGATTGCAACTTAAATGTTATCAATTCTATTTTATTGATATAATTAAACCTTTTAAGTTGCAAACATTGTGATGAGTTTTTTTTACATAATAATGTTGATCATTACATTAACTTAATATTGTGTGTAATTTTAACCTCATTGTTTATATGAGCAATGACTGCATTAATGCTACTATAGTGACAAGTAATATTTTACTTGTTCATTAAATTTGCATGCCGAATAAGTTCCATTTAGTATGTGCTATGCTAGCTGTTCATTTGAACTGAAATAAATAACATTAATTGGTTCCAAGGCCACCATTCAACTTTACGAAAATATGTGTTTATGCTGCAAATGATTATGTTCCTCTTACTCAATTGTGGTTTGTTGGTTTAACATCATTTCATTAGAATTTGCCATAACTCCAAAAGATTGATGCAATTTTTTTAAAGGGGTCATATGATGCAATTTAAATTTTTCCTTTCT
>NW_015611553.1:0-719 GCF_001515605.1 Sinocyclocheilus anshuiensis | reverse complement strand
AAAGGAAAAATTGAAATTGCATCATATGACCCCTTTAAAAAAAAAAAAGATTTCAGAATAGACTTCATAGAGCCAAAATTAATATATTTAAATACTATAGTACATTTTTATAACAGTAAATATATTACATATTTGTTTATTTTTATTTTTTTCCATTATGCTGAAGTTGGCCCCTAATATATTTCAGTCCTTTATTCACTCTGACAAATGGTTTTAAGGTTTTCCAATTAAATCTTTTTTTTTCTTTCTTTCTCGAATGAGGATAAACCTTTTTGTGTATAGCTAACAATTATCCTTTATTACAAATCTGGAGAAATGCTTTCATGTCCCAGAGTTAATAATCTGTTACATTTGAAATTACACAAATGTGAATAGTAAGTGAACCTGTAGCATATGTTACATTAATATCATTCAGTGATACTAAAATACATGTAGACCACTGAGAAAAGTTTCATAGAAACATTCAAGAGAACTGAAGACCGACAATAACACGTGGCTTTTGTTCTGCCCTCTAACTCCAGCCCTCTATAATACATTCACTAAAGCGCTGCCTTAAAAAAACAAGCAGCGGCAGAAGCATTAGCATCCGAAAGAGCCTCCGCACAAACCAAAGCAATCCAAGGTGGAACAGTTTTGTGAAATTGAAGTTGTGTACTCCCAATTATCTGTCAGCAGTGACAGATAGCCTCAATAATATATTCACATTACAGCCGTGGATC
>NW_015611552.1:0-718 GCF_001515605.1 Sinocyclocheilus anshuiensis | reverse complement strand
GTTTTGTTCCTAATGTACTGGCAAAGGTAGACTCCATTAGTCCCTGCATGCACCAAACACATTTATGCCTCCCCTCTCATTTCCTCCTTTTCATTGCACCATGATACATCAGCATGCTCATAGCAGTGTGGAGGGGAAAAAAAGTCTTGTGAACTTGGCAGTTGCTTGTTGAGGGTGAGTGCCACCTTGTGGCCAGTCGGTGTCGGGACGCCGGGATCACAAGACAGCCTGTCATTGTCTGCTGTTCAAAGAGCCCCTCAAGAAATAGATAAAACAAACAGATGTGTTTTATCAAGAGACAAAATCGCAGAAGCCAGATAAGCGCCCTGGAGAGGAATCTAAAAACTCTGTTGCATTCCTCCCATTTCCTGAATCTCTTCTCAGTAGAAGCTCTGAGTCATCAGCGATGTGTGCAAATGAAGGAAACTGTTTGTTTTCATTTGTGCGTGCCATCACAGGTGTGAGTGAACGTGCTCATTATTGCCAATTCCTGTAGGCCTACTTTTAGAAAACAACCTCTGCGTGCTTGTACAGGGGAGTTATGTTTGCATGAGTCGCGGGGGCGACAGGGGGACATTGACGGATCGTGTCAGACGGTGGAATTGCAGGTTGCTGCGTCCCTCCTGTCACCAGGCTCATCTGTCTGGGAGGTGGCCATACCTGCAAGGCACCACGCGCTCCTCCTCCTGCTGAGGGATCACACGGGAACGGCTGCCAG
>NW_015611551.1:0-718 GCF_001515605.1 Sinocyclocheilus anshuiensis | reverse complement strand
AATAAAGCAATGCAAAATGTATGATATGCGGAAAGGTTGAGCATACCTGAGCATAATGCCACCCATCCGGATCGCTCGCTTCCAGTCCTTCAAGGTGGCTTTCCCCGACATGTGCACAAACTGCTTTGGACTAATCAACTGATCCTCATACTGCGGAGAAACAGAGAAAGCCCGATTAAACACATTACCAGCGCTTATCTGCAGCGTAAAGCTCTACACGACACCAACCTTCACACATTTGACGTTGATTCCCGGGCAGACAAACTTCTTGAATAGAAGGATGGCTTTACTCTCGCCGCATGTAATGGGATAACCAAGCTCCAAACCCGCTCCTTCAGCAGACGCCTCATCTGAACATTCACACACGTCAACAACAGTTTATTGTGGCAGAAAAATTGCATAAGGTGTATTTAGTGACAGAACGTTAAGTGTAATCCGCTGCTTGGAGAGAGCTGATAAATTTGAGCAGACAGCATTTACAGCTGCAGGAAAGTACAGAATGATTACAGCTAATAATTATGAATTAAAGACCGTTTAAACTACATGAGCTGCGCACAGAGCTGGATAGATTACTTACAAATTGTAAATCTATTACTAATTACAGAATACATGATGAAAACTTAGTAATGTAATCAAGGTTACTCGTTTTAGGTAATCTGACTACTTTTTAGGTTACTTTTAGATTACTTTTTATTGAACTTGTTTTAAACTTACCATT
>NW_015611550.1:0-718 GCF_001515605.1 Sinocyclocheilus anshuiensis | reverse complement strand
GTTAGTTTATTGAAACAATAGACAGATGATGTCCATTCCAAAATGTTTTTAGCTAATACAACTGGGATGATATGAAAAATAGGCTTATTAACTATTTGTTGTATACCGTTTTCTGAACCAAGACCCAAAAATGACCATTCTCTCATAACAATCCTAACTTAACCCTTTCACAGATTACAATGCACAAACATTAAGGTCAACACTTTAAAGTTCAACATTTTATGAAAATGTTTAAATTGGACTAAGAACATTGAATAGCCAACATACAAAATCAGCCAGTTGAAAGTGCTATCAAGAAACATCAACACTAACAAAGCCAACAGACAATATTTAGCATTACAAAAGCCTAAACAGAACGTTATTTGATCACAACATTAAAACACTAAGAACAGCTCATCTTGTCGGGGGAGAATGAGGAGGAATGCTTCAGAGGTTTTGGATGTTATACGTCTGTTGAATGTTTAGTGTGTCTCGTAGCATTAGGTCCCGTAGTCGCCACAGAGCATCAGCCATGGTCTTGTGAGCTCCCTTACTCTTCAGCCAATGAGAGGGCAGGCGGCTCTCCTGCTCTTTTGTGAGCCGTACATCTTTTCTGCGAGCTGAAGTGACACACAAGGACAATATTTGGCCATTTTAAGATTTCTAATGCAACCCTAGCATCAGTTCCAAAATCAAAAGACAGACTTGATAGTAGATATTACACATTTTTCTAACATTA
>NW_015611549.1:0-717 GCF_001515605.1 Sinocyclocheilus anshuiensis | reverse complement strand
CCTTCTCCAGAATCTATTTCTTCATGGCTGTTTTAATTATTTGTGGAGATGTTACATTATTTATTGAAAGGTTAACATGACTTAAAATCATAGTGGGTATATCAAGTAAATAATTCAAGTCACAGGGGTTTCAGCTGACAAAAATGTTTGGGAACCTGTTTCATATGCCAGCACTCCTCCAAAAAAGGCTGGGTTGTAAATTGATGGTGGTAATTTAAATAAATAATAGTAATGAGGAAATTGAGTGTGTGTGACATGTGGAGTGCTGGAGATGGACGCTGAGGCCGGTGGACATTACAGCTGATTGGGGCCCTGACCGCCATCTGCTGAACCCCTCAGCTGAGGCCCCCAGAGACACACTACTGCATTATTCATGAGTAAAAGAGACTACAAAACCACATTAAGGCAAACAGAACTATGTTTTTCCTGTCTCTAACAAAAGACACAACTTTCCACATTGCACCATGGGAAAACGAGTATGACAGGCATGTGTGAGAGGATTAGTGTGTATTAGAGCAGGTTATGTTTGTGCTCATTAGTATCTAATGTGTGCGGCTAAAAATAAGGGACATTTTCCATTGTGACCCACCTCTAAAATCCATCAGTGGGGTTGTTTCTTTAGCAACACCACTGAAATCCAAACATTCAAAAACTATATTGCAGGACAAGTCAGGCCTTAAAGGGATAGTTCACCCAAAAATGAAAATTTTATGTTTA
>NW_015611548.1:0-718 GCF_001515605.1 Sinocyclocheilus anshuiensis | reverse complement strand
GCGTGCCCTCCTCTATTCTAACACACATGCTTATTCCTGCACACAGTCCCTACACCATCAGAAAGTGTTACGTCACCTGATATACTTGCATTGAATGTCAGCTTTGTGTTTGTTTGACACCTGTCGTGTTAACATCACTTCAGTGTCATTATTTCTCAGGAGCATTTGTAACCTTAACAGCCCAATTGTTCAGCGTTTTAAGAACAACAGTCTTTATGATTATGACTGCGTACGCAAAGCATGGTAAGACTTTTATGTGCTAAGTAATGGGAGAAAAACCGAGTAAATAAACTGAGTAGTAAATAGTGGGCAGAAACCTAAAGTCAATGGTATGGGACTGTTGGACACTAAGAAGAATTTTGTGAAAACAACACAGAGCAACTGCAGCAAAGTGACAGCAAACCTCAATACTCACCTTGAAGACCCTGTTTTGTAACAGAGAAAACTAACATCCATTAAAGAGCTGTAATGGTTAAAATTTTAATCACAGACACCAATCCTAAAATGCAGAAAAGGTGGTGTCATGATCATAAAATCTAGACAGTTGAAGCACCAAGATGAACTTCAACATCTGCGCTCTCCAGTATTATTTAGCCACTGTGGGCAGATGTTGACAACATTCAACTGGAGATTATTCAAATGTTGTTTGACTCTATTCTAAGAAGGATAGAAGCTGTATCAAAGGCAAATTGTGGCAAAAAAACAAACAAAAAAAAAA
>NW_015611547.1:0-718 GCF_001515605.1 Sinocyclocheilus anshuiensis | reverse complement strand
TCATTCCAGATGTTAAGCATCTAGCAGAAACTGGCAAGGTGCCATAAAACATTTATCAAAGGAAGAGCAAGTGTTCTCAGAAAGCACCATAAATCACTGCAATACAGAGAAACAGATGTATGGCCTGAAAAGAACGATAATCACGTTAACCATCAGCCTGCCGGACACTTGCATAGTGTACAGTATGTCCATTTTTCAAAGTTAAAGTGTTAAATGGCTGGGATTTATAAACTACATAATCACAAGGGTCAGTTAAGGCTACAGTATGTGTGCACTGTTCTTTCATTCAAAAGCTTTCCTACCAGATTCCAGCCTACCACTTCAGGTCCCTCTGGAAAGATCCAGCAGCCAATTAGCAGAAGCCCTGAGGCTGCTTGATTCATCTCCAGGGTGACAGATCTGTTCCTGCTTAAAGCTAAACTCTGATGAAGAGCAAGCTACTGCAAACTCATACATCACCTAAAGCAGCAATATTCATCCAGCTGTCCTAACAGAGCCTGCGAATCGGAGGAATCTGAGGTCTTGTCTCTTAGATGAGCATACAAACATGAGTGCTGAGTGGCAGACAAGCCTTTTATCTGATGACATGCTGAGCTGTCAAAAGGGACATGGCAAGATCTCTTCTCATGGAAATATGCCAGTATATATAGATTACCAAGTAATCACTTTACCACCAGCTACCAAGACCCTGGCTGTAAAAAAAAAAAATATATATATA
>NW_015611546.1:0-718 GCF_001515605.1 Sinocyclocheilus anshuiensis | reverse complement strand
AAAAAAAACTCTTCTCCTGACTGGATATTTCAGTATGTTTACAGCGTAGATTTACCTAATGATCTACAATGGTCTATTTATTGGGGATATTGAGTGTTATATAAACAGTATTTTTCAACCTAACTCGCGTTAACATTACTTGATCATAGATTGCTCAGTTAATTATCAGTCAATTTGAATCCCTCATCAGAAAAGAAAGACATTTTAACAGCTTTGCTTTGAGCCGCTCAGCCCCATTAGGTCTTCAGCTGCAAAGCAATACACATGTTCCACAATCTTAGATGTGATAAGGTTGTTCTTTGTGTTTTCAACAACAAAAAAAGAGTTTTTCTTGTAAATTTAGGTGCATAGGTCAGAAGTGCACAGGTTATAGCTAGTAGCGTGGCCAAAGTTTATACTGTTGAGTAGTTTTGTGTTCTGTCGAACAGCATGGGTATTTAGCAGTAATGGGAATTTGATTTGATTCATTTATTTCTTTTTTTAATAGAAAAACAGTTCACAAAATAACAACAGGTTGTAATTTTTTGGTAGCCACAAGATGGTGCAATTGTCAATTATTATTTATTAATTTTTTTGCCCTACAATGGCTAACTGCTGCCACTATATGAATCAATAGTTACTGAGTTGAATGATCTCACTGTTTTGTGCCAGAGACCCATGTTAGAAACATACAGAAGCTGGTATGCTTTTGTTTTTGTGTAATGTTTTATTTCTCCAG
>NW_015611545.1:0-718 GCF_001515605.1 Sinocyclocheilus anshuiensis | reverse complement strand
TTGCTTATTAGCATGCATATTACCAGAATATTAGCCATTTATTAGAAGCAATTAAGCACATGCCTTATTCTACATTCCTAATCCTACCCAATACATAACTTAACAACTACTTTACTAACTATTAATAAGCAGCATATTAGGAACTTATTGAGGGAAAAGCCGTAGTTAATAGTGAATAAGTGATCCGTTCTAAAGTGTTACCGAAAATACTATTTCACTCTTTCTGCTTAAAAAAAAAATCATGTTTAATTCAGTGTTACTTACCCCTTTTCTGCGTGTAATTATTTATTCCCTAGCAATTGTCAAAGTAACTCCTTTTTTATTTATTTTATAATAATTTTTTTTTGTTTGTTTTTTTTTGCAGTCTGTTGTTCAGTTCATCTGGAAACTGGAGTGAAATGCATGCTTTTTTTAATCACACATTTCTGAACATCTGTTAACAGCCTAATATGCAAATGCAGAGACAAATTTTACAACAGAACAAAAGTGCTGGATAAGTGTAAAAATGAAACCCAGAGGGGCTCGTACAAAGCAATTTCCCTCAAATCCAAAATAAATGACTTTTCAAACCACAAACAGTTCTTTAACTGTGGCTAGCAGTAAGTAGACTTCATTTTTATTTTTTGCTCAACTCTAAAGTCACCTGACCTTTCTCTGCAGTTGCTAACAAGCCCCGCCGCCCTGACGTACCAGGTATGTTCAGGTCCTCAAATGACTT
>NW_015611544.1:0-718 GCF_001515605.1 Sinocyclocheilus anshuiensis | reverse complement strand
GAAGAAATTAACAGCATTTTTTTTTTTTTTTTGGGTGAACTATCCCTTCAACAGTTCTACTCTGAAATACTTTAAGATTCATGTAGAGTGGCAGGACAGTTCATCACATACATGTACTGAAATACTGACAACAGAGAGAACACAATAAAAGTATATTTGGATACTGTTGTGACGGATAAGACAAACAGCTGTTGTTTTGTCAAGCTTTGTTCAGCCAGAGTGTGTGATGAATCATAGATCCCAGCGACAGTCATAAACATCTTAAAACCCGGTTTTCATAATATCATTGAGACAGTGCATTCATCTTGTGGCCCGCTGATACACATACTTTTATGACATAACGCACTTCATCTAAGTCACAAACCCTATCGAACGGATAAGAAGAGAGGAGTCTGCGAAAGATGAATGGAGGTCCCAGATGCCTGAATTAGGCCCTATCAAAGCTATACGGTGGGTCAGGGGAAATATGTGGGTCAAAAAATATAGCATGTTCAACTAGACAAGCAAGAATAATGATAAAATAGCCCCTAAAATTTAATTGGACAAAAGTCTTCTAAGTACAGAGCCATTTTGTCCTCGCAAAACTTTGACAAAAATGTAAGCTGGCCAACTTTGCTTAAATTTATACCTTCTGTCATAAAGTCCAGTCAGATTTATGCAAAAGAGAGTGAGCGTATGCCCAGTGGAATAATTTATGAAGGAACCTAATCAGAAATGG
>NW_015611543.1:0-718 GCF_001515605.1 Sinocyclocheilus anshuiensis | reverse complement strand
GAGGAAAACAACCACAAAACACGGAACAGAGTCTGACAAATATATGATAAAAGACTGACCAATCAGAATCAAGTCTCCAGTGAGCCGTGTAATAAGTGAGGATATTCTTCTTTACCTAATGATGACTCAGTCTTCTCTCGACTCCTCTGCTTCCCGCTTCAGTAACTCAACCTTTTTGTCGATGCGCTGCAGCTTTCGCATGTGCATGGAATGCTGCATTTTGCAATTATGTGTTTTGATGAGGAATTTGTGCTTATTGTGGGCTTTCGTGAGATGACTAGATGTGATTAAATCTGAAAGCAGCCTAGATCCCTGAGGTTAATTACCTATTACAAAAAACATTACTTACGTTTGACAAGCACGTTGACATGAGGCTCAAGGTTATTGGATGGATGTTTAATTGTTGTTTAGAAGTTGCAGTCATGTGGACATGAGTCTATAAAACTAACCCATATCTTCTTGTGATACATCGATCCTAAGCCACATTTATAAAAGGTCATATTTATTATTATTATTATCTGACTGCTATTTTATATTTGTAACTTGTAAATTGCATTTGGTTTGATATTCTTGTTTAAAGGAATAGTTCACCCAATAATGAAAATTTGCTGAAAATGTACTCAGACCATCAAATATGAGTTTGTTTCTTAATCAGAACAAATTTGGAGAAATGTAGCATTACATTACTTGTTCACCAATGGATCCTCTGCAGTGAATG
>NW_015611542.1:0-718 GCF_001515605.1 Sinocyclocheilus anshuiensis | reverse complement strand
CATTAGAGACACATGATGAGGATGAAAACATCTCCGTTTTTCCTGAGCTAAGAATTTCAGCTGCAGCTCGTCTGCTTTCTCTAAAACACCATAGCTAAAAATGCCCTCAGAAAGTCCTGAAGGTGTTACACCTCCATTCTCTTGAGAAACTCAAGAACTCTAAATGGAGCTTGAGGAGGAACATGTTCAACTAGTTCTGTCAGTCACAACAATCAGTATGTTGTATCGAAGTTTTTGAAAGAAATCTCTTTTTCTGACCCAGGCTGCACTTGTTTGATCATGTAAAAACAGTAATATTAAGGAGAATTAAAAGATGTTTTTCTATTTCAATATTTTTTAATTATTATTTTTTTTGTGTGATGGCAAAGCTGAATTTTCAGCAGAGGTATTTTCCTTTCAGGTTTTTATTTTTTTTTTGTTTTGTAGAAAGTATAGAAAGAACAACATTTATTAAAAAAAAAGAAGAAGAAGAAATCTCCTGCTACATTATAAATGTCTTTCCTGTAATTTTTGATCACTTTAATGTATCCTTGCTGAATAAATGGTATTAATTTATTTCCAAAAAAATAAAAAATAAACAATTAAAATTAATAAATAATTATCTTACTGACATCCTCATTTGACCTCAAGACCACTTGACCTCAAACATTTAAAGGGTAGTCATTTTTTTTTTATTATATATCATTCATATGGGTGTTGAACAATGTTTTAACCTTTG
>NW_015611541.1:0-718 GCF_001515605.1 Sinocyclocheilus anshuiensis | reverse complement strand
GTTTGGGGTAACAAAGGGTTTTATAGGTTTGACTGAAATAATAATTCAATAACTGACACAACAATGACAAAACAATTGAACAAAAATCAGATAAAGACAAAAAGTAGCCATTGGTAATATCTAAACATGTATCCAAATCCAAATGTAATACAATTAATTTATGTGTGATGACAATTTCTTAGCAACTAGAGATTGTTACATAGAGCTATACAGGCATCCAGTGGATATAGTGGTATTACAGATAATAAATTGTGCAAAAATTGTATCTTAATAGTCAATTTACAAATAATGCTTTCATATTTGTGGAACTCACAATGCACTGAATCTCCACAAATTTGTGTTGTTACTATGACAACCAATTTGATTGTGACAAGAAACTGATGTCTGAAAATAAATTATATAATTATAACCTATATACAAATATAAATTGGAAATGTATCAGTGTTGTTATTTAATATTTGAGTGTTTACATAATCAGTTTTATGTTATTTTGTATGTAATATTAAATTATCTTTTTTGGGGAGTGGTATGGGGGATTTGGGGCACTAATAGGGATTTCGCCTAGGGTGTCAAAATGGCTAGAAACGGCCCTGTCTATAACAGTAGCACACTTGGTGGATTAGCACACTTGATCTATTCAGCAGGGCAAGATGAGAATCACACTGAATATACAGTCACAGCAATGAAATAAGAAACAAAAAGATGAATGCATTTAGTT
>NW_015611540.1:0-718 GCF_001515605.1 Sinocyclocheilus anshuiensis | reverse complement strand
TGGACAGGTCAGGTAAGATGGTTATCGTCTGATTCTTATCTGTTGATATACATTTCTCATATGTGATTTCTGGAGATCGGTTAGTTCGACAAAAACGGACAGGAATGAACTTAGCGTTGTTAAGAGTTAAAAAGATGTATGGCATTTTGCCACCTGACACGATCAAGAAATAATAATAACAACAACAACAAATGTCCTCTTTAAAATAAAAAGCATTACATTGTTTTTCATTTGCACAAGTCTTTCGGGTTAAGACGTTTTCAAAAAGGCAACACAAGCGTCACATCAGATGAGCAGTCGCACAGGTAACATCTCATCACATATCGCTTTGAATAGCAACACACTCCCGCTCCGGGGTGTGTCTGGAAACGCATCTCTGGATGTATAGAAAGCGTGTTCCCAGTACTCCAACTTTATTTATGTAAAAGTCGTGGCTTGTTGCGTGTATGTTCAACAGTTTGTGACGTGAAAAAGCAGCGGATATATTTAATCAGCTTCAGATTAACATATCACAAGTTTGTTGACGGTTTACGTGACGAATCTTATTAAAAACGACTTTAAAGGCGTTTACGGTTTCATTTCAAAGCTTGTCGACTTTTCCCTCCACTCTGAAACTGCGAGTCGCATTATGAAGTCTTACAAATTGTCTAACGTGTTGCTTTATAACAATTTGCGTTTGATTTAGAATTAAGACACTATCAATGATATAGCCTACAAT
>NW_015611539.1:0-718 GCF_001515605.1 Sinocyclocheilus anshuiensis | reverse complement strand
AGATCGGAGGAGCCTCAGAGAGAATGCCAGTGAGAAACACACTTATTACTCTTATTAATGTCGGTTTATGATCTGTAACGGTGAGAATAATTCCTCTTCCTGTAGATTCAAGTCATCAAAGCCTTTGGGATCCTGAAGAAAGCTGCTGCAGACGTGAATAAAGATTACGGTTTGGACCCAAAGATCGCAGACGCCATCATAAAAGCTGCTGAAGAGGTGATTTCATCTCGTAACATCAATACAGGCACTTGTACTGTATAAAGTAAAACAAAAATTAACTTCCATTTACTAAATTTACTAAAAATTTGGTTACTTGAATTAAAATAAAAGTTAAATAAAATATGAAAAAAAAAAAAAATGTTCATTTAGTTTAATGATGCACTAAAATAACTAAAACTCAATCTGATATAAAAATAAACTACAGACGAAAAATAAAAATAATACAATTTACAAAAACACACAACATATTTACTAAAACTTTAAAGTTAAAATGATACAGGAAAATATTCAGCTTATTCAAAATATGAATAAAACTATAGTCGTGTCTCTGTCTGGTCATAAGATTCACACAGCAATCATTTCTTCAATCACAGAATGACACGCATCGTATTTTCGCTTGATTTCACTGAGAGCACATTGATCTGTGTTCTGTCTTTGCTGTGTGTTTTCGTTGCCAGGTGGCTGCTGGGAAGCTGGAGGATCATTTCCCGCTGGTGGT
>NW_015611538.1:0-718 GCF_001515605.1 Sinocyclocheilus anshuiensis | reverse complement strand
AGACAATCAAACCAAGCAATCTGATTGGCTGAGAACAATCGTCATCCATAACTGTGTCAATCCACCTACTTTGTTGCATAGCAACAAGTAAATGGTGAGGGAACTGTTAAAATTTATACTAAAATGATGTTTCATCATTTCTTCGTCTTGTAATTAACAAACACTCTCCCATCTGCTATCGCTCAGACAAACATCCAGTTGTTGTGTGTGTTTGGTGCCGCTAGTAACACAAGCTATATGCTTCACCTTTAATTATCATTATTAACGAGCACACAGGACACAGTGGTTTCTCTACAGTTTCAGGGCCTGTGCAGTGATTGGTTGACCTTTCCTTCCCTGATGTCTCACACTCTCATTTTTTTAAATGAAAAGTGAGAATGGTTATTTAGCACAAGCGAACACCCAGAGAGGCTGAAATGAGAGAACGCTGGATACATTGATTCTGTCTCTGGAGGAAAGGCTGAGACATTTGATACCTGTCCCCCTCAAGTCTCGCACAGATTCTGGATTACACAGCTCTGACTCACTTTCACTCTCGGTTTAAATCCCGGCCAATTTGGGATTAGGATTGATTACTTAATTTCCCCTCATAGGGTCTGTTACCTCTAGAGAGCAATTTGAGCGAAGCAAGCAGAGTCCCGACTCGACTGGAATTGAGATGTAACTCAAACTAAGGAAACGCCAAAAGGAAGTAAAAAAGATGCATAAAACATAAAAT
>NW_015611537.1:0-697 GCF_001515605.1 Sinocyclocheilus anshuiensis | reverse complement strand
GTGTGTGTGTGTGTGTGTGTGTGTGTGTGTGTGTGTGTTTTGAACGAGGTAAAATAACATGCCTTGACAATGATACATTATACTGCACCAATATAGAATTGTTCAAACCGTGTGTACATTGGCTCAAAGGCTCAATTAGCCTGCTTGCTCTCATTATGACTGATGCCGTTTGTCTGATAAGGGGGTGGAAACTTGAGCAAATAATGTTCCCCTCTCAATCGGACCATACAGCGCCGCTGAAAACCTATACGTTATGAGATACAGCTGAAGCACGAGGCGTATTGGTGGTTGCTCTGGGAAAGCTGTGGATTTTGATAACAACTGTTTATTGTGTTAAAAGTTAGCTCAAACTGTAGGCTCTCAGAGAAGGGAAAATGGTTTTAGCAAGATAATGTAGTAATATTGTCTAAACTTAAGGACACTTGATTCAGTGCATTTCTTTTAGTACTTTGTTGAATTACAAATATAGCAATGTTGCAGACCATTGGTGATCAGGTTGTTGAACAGAAGACTAACTATGGAAAGTAAGTATTGTATGACAAATACTGTTAGCACCTTTAGGATAATTAACATGTATTTATCATTTGAAAATCATATGTCTTCCAGGTGTACAAAACAATGCTACGGTATTATAGGAACAGTATAGACACAGTATATATATATATATATATATATAAATTCCAAAAATTAAGTACTT
>NW_015611536.1:0-717 GCF_001515605.1 Sinocyclocheilus anshuiensis | reverse complement strand
TCTGGTCACATTCACAAGAGCATCTATTTGATTTATCACTGAGAAAAACTCCCCATATCTCACTCTATTGCTCTCTCTCTCTCTTCAATTCTGGCTCTCTCTTTCATTCAGCTCCAGGACCGCAGATTCCATCTACTTGTTCATACTGATCTATCTCTGACTGCACACTTTTCTGTTTAGCAGGGATTTCTCATAACGCACACACATGCATGCATCATCCTTACGGTTTCCCATTGATGTCTATAGTTTTATAGTAAGCTAATGATATTTTCTTTCTCTTAAAGGGATAGTTCACCCAAAAATAAAAATATTTTCATAATTTATTCACCCTCATGTTGTTCCAGACTTTCTTTTGTGGACCAAAAAAGAAGATTGGTAACCAAACAAAACAGACCACTGATTTTAATAGTATGGGGATTTTTATTTATTTTTTTGTCAAAATATAATGTTTACCACAGTTTTGGGACAACATGAAGATTGGTGTTGTTATTGTTAAAGGTGCACTAAGCAATATTTGAAAAACCAAGTCCCAAAACACACTTGTAACCAATCAGCAGTAAGGGGGCGTGTCTTGTACTGATAGAGAAAAGAGAACGCTCAATTTGAGTGCACAGGACGGATATTAGCAGATCGATTATAGGTAGAGAGAGATGGCAGATACAAAAAGAGGACAATATCAGAGAAACAAAACATTAAAAAGAAGGGTTACGATCAGGC
>NW_015611535.1:0-718 GCF_001515605.1 Sinocyclocheilus anshuiensis | reverse complement strand
AAAAAAAAAAAACACCTGTTCAAATACCAGTTTGAATAAATCTCTAAAGAATGGAGAGATAAATAAATGGCTTACTCATTCTGAATTCTCTGTGACAACTGCTGGGTCTTGAACCTTGAGCTAGGATATATACTCTGCCCACTTGGAAATCTTATCATTAATTAACTACATACAAATGTGTTTTTATTTAAGACACTTGCATGTTGCTATCAGATTGCTAGTCAGGGATGACTACACTGAGCAGTCACGAAACAGCATCTTTTGATCATTTATTGCAATGAAGCTCCTCCTTATTTCCAGAGGCAACAAAATACAAAGTGTAGAAGAAAACAAACTATCAGGAATAAAAATTGAAACGTGATGAAGGGCCTACAATTCTATGGCCGTCCCAGAGGCAGAGTCACACGCTGAACAGGTGCCTGAGAGGAGGGGCCAGTATTATCATCATTCATACTATCCATATAAGACAATGAGAGCTCAATGGCCAATCAAAACTAGCCCAAATCGAGCCTGATGACCAATTAAACCCTGATAGCTGATACAAAAACACAATATAGACCTGTCCTTTTAAAGAATTTTCAGATTTTCTACAATTAGTAGGTGTAGTTTAATGAAGGCAGCAATAGGGTCATGGTTTGGATTCACAAGACACGATTTTTATCAGTGGGCCCCGTCCTCGTTCTTATCTACAATATCTACAGTATATCCTAGAAAACTT
>NW_015611534.1:0-718 GCF_001515605.1 Sinocyclocheilus anshuiensis | reverse complement strand
TGGCACATTTGCATGATGGACCTAAGTGCTCATGTCAATTAATGTGCATTGTCCCTTTTAAAATAAAGAATAAAGAATTAATTAAACAGGTTCACACATAAATCCGAATGATTTATTAGCAGATTGGTCTGAATATGAATAATTTCTGAAAATCCTTATTAATTGGAGATGGCAGGAAAGGTCATATAAAAGTCATTGAAATTCATTGGCCAAAAAGTGTGGGACAGTTGGAAAACAAAATCACAGTTCTTTAACAGAGTCTCTGTTGAAATATTTATGAACAGACAGAGACTGGATTGGAGTGTTGTATGGAAAGTGTGTTTAAATGTAATGAACACATTTTGCTTTCAATCCTCGAGCCCCTGAGGCCTTACGCTGGCCATTACAGCTCTTGTTCTTGTTCTTGTTCTCTGGAGAGATTTTTCTGAAGTCTCCAAGAGCAGTGCAGCAACCTCTTTTCAGCTTCGGCAGAATATCTTGTGGTGTATTTGGCCCCGTTTATACCTGATCTCTGGTGATCTGATCACTATATATACAGTATATACGCTTGAGAGGAACAATGCTTCACATGTTCTGGATTCAATTTAATTGATCATTGGAAGATCTTTTGATCATTGGAAGAGTATTTCTGTATAGAAAACACCCTGACTGATGTATTATTATACATTAATTATACATTAAGGACACATAATATGAAATAAATATTCATGAAGGTCTT
>NW_015611533.1:0-713 GCF_001515605.1 Sinocyclocheilus anshuiensis | reverse complement strand
AGTGTGAGTGTGTGTGTGTGTGTGTGTGTGTGTATGATCGTGTGTGTGTGGTCAGTGACGTCAGTGTGTTTAGTTTGAAACACCGGGAAATTTATTTCTGAAAGGTATCTATAGCCTAGTTCTGCAGTTCAAGTATTAAGTGTGAAATACACGTGTTAAGAATACATTGAAATATAATGCATCTAAAATTCAAATGTTTTAAAATAATATTTAGTCTATTTTAAGATTTACACATCAATCTCATAAAAATATTTAATCAGATTCACTTTTTGTAAAACCTAAAACCTAAAACACTGTAATTTTGATAAATTTATCTAAAATGAAACAAAAATTTGGACAAAACAAAAATTCCTATGTAAATCTAAAAATATACATTAATTGTGTATGTAGTTTGTTGTTGTATCAATCTCATACCAAATTTCAGATTCAATTCAATTTAAAGTTATTGTAAATTTTGACTAAAACATAAAATAAATTTACATGAAACTGCACAAATATGATAGAATTTGCTATGTAAATCTTACAATATATATTGAATATTTGTACATAGTTTATTGTTCTACCAATCTCATAACAAAATTAAATCAGGTTTAACTAAATTTAAAATGTTTGTTAATTTGAACTAAAAACTTAAATTTAGTAAGATTTATGAATTTAAATCAGGGTATCTTCCGATCACTCGTTTTTTAATTTAATATTGAAATCTGAAAAAT
>NW_015611532.1:0-710 GCF_001515605.1 Sinocyclocheilus anshuiensis | reverse complement strand
TCTTTCTCTGTATCTTCTTCTCTCTGGATATGGTTCCTTGAGCAGCCAATGACAAAGGCTGGAGGAGAGGAAACGGAGTAGTCGATTTTTTTTCTTTTTCTTTACTGGACGGAATCCCTCTCTTCCACTCTTTCTGGTGGAATTTTTTGGAATCTTTTAAGGAATTGGAATTCTTGTTGCATATTCTGGACGTTTGTCTGAGTGTGTTTGTGTGAGTGTGTGTGTGTGTGTGTGTGTGTGTGTATGGTTGCTGTGGGGACGTGGCTGATGCTTGATAATGGCTCATGCGGCGTCTCAGATTAAGAAGAATAAAGATGTGGATGTTAACGCACTGGAGGATGAAAAGGAAAGGAAAAGGAAGAGCAGGAAACACTCAAAGGATCAAAAGAAAAAGGTACATGTGCACACATGCATGTTATTAGAGGGAGAGTGATCAGGTTTGTGGGGCAACATCTCGCCTGTTACTGCTAGTGAGTTCAGCGTGTGTGTGTGTGTGTGTGTGTGTTAAATATGTGCTGCAGTGCCAAGGTTACACTTTACATTTACAGCTCGGCATCCTTCTCACATTATCACACACATACGTTCCATAAACAACCAGCCATGATGTGTGTCTGTGTGTCTCTTGTTCTGTGTTCAGGTTAAAAATGAGAGCATCACACTGCAGCATGTTCTGAGAGATTTTACTGTCCTCTGAAACGTGTGTGTGTGTG
>NW_015611531.1:0-718 GCF_001515605.1 Sinocyclocheilus anshuiensis | reverse complement strand
CCCTGATCACACTGTCTGTGTTTATTTTGCAATAAAGTCTGGCCAGTTATACTTATTGTTCTAACCAGGGGCTCTTGAACTGGTGGCCTGTGACATATTTTACATGACCCTCTGATTGATTTAGATAAAACTTTCTTTAGATAAAACTATTAGCTCCTCCCTGTGTTAAACCAATGTGTCTCATGAGCCTGTAGTGTGATAATGTGAAGCGTCACTGAACATTCATGCATGCAAACATCCTGACTATATTTGATTCTACATGTGAGTCAGCATTCTCAGCTGAACATCCTCACATCAGTTATTTATCCATTCACCAGTGAGATCGTAGACTGAATCTTTTTTTACAGATTGTTTCAAAGCAGATTCGCAACAATGAACAAGAAAATAACAGAATCAGTGATGCAAGTGTCATCGAATATGAAACAAATTCAGATTCTGGAAAGCAGTTCAAGGTTTTGTTTTTATTCGATTGTGTCAGTGGCGTCAAAATTGATAATATTACTGAATATTAAGTGTTTTTTAAACCCCAACTAAGCAAGCCAAAGAGAGAGAGAGAGAGAGTGTTTAGTTCAAAGTCAGTACTACTTAATGGAAAAAAAAAATCTAATAAGTTACAATTGTTTTTTGTCCCACTGGTGTTGTCATAATCTGGCAGCAAAAGTAGTTTTGTAACTGCTGTGCAGAATTGGTCATTTGGATGGTGCCATTTTTTTTTTTT
>NW_015611530.1:0-718 GCF_001515605.1 Sinocyclocheilus anshuiensis | reverse complement strand
CTGCACAAAGCTGTGGGTTGATAAAGTGCTAAGAGGGATTGTGAAGCACTGCTTGGTTAAGGAAGATTCCAGTATCAGTCTTGAACACAGACATAAGAAACTAAATACAAATAACTAATACATTATAGAGTAGTTTTGATCATTTTAATGGAAGCAAATTAATTGGCATTATGTTTACCTAGTGTTAGCTTTCGAAAAAAAGAAGTTTACTCATCATAATTTTACAATTTTAAACTATCTTTACCACACTGTATGATTTTGGTCCCAGTTTGCCATCTGAGACAAATATTTGGGGTCGTAAATGATTTCTATTGTCATAGTGCAAAATTATTATTTTTTTTTTGTGTGGTGAATTTTAGCCTCCGATAAATTGCTGGTAGCGTCAAAGAATTTAGGTCACACTTCTACAGCGTGACAGCTCTTACTGCTCATGTGCACTAAAGAATAAATAGGGTTGATGAATTTTGCACACAAAGTTTTCTATGGCTGTTCATAGAGCTCCACACACATAGGTATGCAAGAAATTACATCATATTTGTCCCAAATGGTTGTTATTGTGCATAGTGATTTCACCTTAGGCTGGAAAATTGTGTACTGTGCATTTTTTAATAATACATTTGTCTTTAAGGTGCTTGAATAAAGTTAATGGATATACAGAAATATCATAATATAGATTGCACATTCTTCCCATTTGCACTTGTGTGTTTTTTTTTTTTTT
>NW_015611529.1:0-717 GCF_001515605.1 Sinocyclocheilus anshuiensis | reverse complement strand
AGTGGAGGCTGTCTGTTGGGACTCTCATAATTCTGTCAGTTGGATGTTTCCATTACGTTCTCATCACGTTCCTGCCATATTCTTGTCCCGGCTCCAGCCTGTAGTCAGCTATACTTCCAGCCACAGGCTGGCAGCTGGAATTTTGTGTATCTCTAAGGGCTTGTCTGTCAGCTGGAACCCTCCCCTCCAATTAGGAGTGTAAACACAAGACCCGTCTGTGTGTAAGCATGTGTGCTTGTGTACGTGCTTATAAGAAGTTCACAAACTGTCCCCTAAAACTCTCCTTCCAGTGATAAAACAATGCTTCGGTTCTCCAAACTGCAAATGATGCAAGATAAATATTTGCAGTTACATATTTCACCCTTCTTTTTAAATTGTTAATTATATAGACCGCATCTTAACTGGTTTATTTTGACTTAAATATATGGTAAAATACTGAAAAGAACACATTATGACTTCAACTGTATATTTGAAAAGAAAGGTATTTATATTTAATTTTATTTGACTGCACTGATATACTGTAGAGTCATTTATACTGACCGATTTTTCTGTGGAAGTATTTGATGCGTTGTTGTATACTGAAACACTGAACTGGATGTATTTCATTTAAAAAGGGTTTATTTTCGACATTAACATGACAGGTCACCATTCGCCGCTCTCCTGGTTACCATAGGGAACCAATACTGCTGAAAAGAATGTAGAGTCTGCCAGAGTTGC
>NW_015611528.1:0-717 GCF_001515605.1 Sinocyclocheilus anshuiensis | reverse complement strand
GTGTAAAACTAATTGATAAGGAACAGCAAAATGTAATTTACATTTGACAGACACTTTTATACAAAGCAACTATATAACGTATACATTATGAGGCATCCTAAGAATCAAATCTATGACTTTAGTATTGCAAATATACTGTATGCTCCACCAGTTGTGCTACAGAAACTAATTATTTTGTAGACATTAAGACTTGAAATTACTTGAAAAATACTCTCCACGGTGAAGCAACAGTTCAATTAGAATCTTGCAGAGCAAGCTGAATCTTAAAAATGTGTAGCAATCTGAAGAGTAACAATCTGGTTTCATGGCAAAGACATTTAAAAAGTCTATCACCCACTTGAGTACTGAGGTTACAGTAATGCAAGAAGCAAGGCTGTGTGCCATTCAGAAATGAATTGATAATGCTTTTAAAGTAAATTTGAATTAAGGTAGAAAACATAATGCAGAATTGCAATTCAAATTTAAATTTTAAGTAGAATTACATTGAATTTAAATTTAAAGAAATTGACATAACTGTTATATTTTAACTAAATAAGTTAAACTTAGTTCGCTTGACAGCCTTGTTTGCAAGTTTGAATGTTTCATAGGCCTTAGGGGCAGAGAGAATGAAATACAATTCATTTCATTGTATTTAATTATTCAACTTTAGTGGACAAGGTGGAAGAACACTTCCAGAATGCATTAATTGTGTTGAATTTCTTTGAATTGCAATTCAAT
>NW_015611527.1:0-717 GCF_001515605.1 Sinocyclocheilus anshuiensis | reverse complement strand
ATTTATTCACTGTTAGGATTTAAACGCATAAGAAGATATTTTGAAGAATGTTGGTAACCAAATATTTGCTGATAGCCATTGACTTCAGTAGTATGGAAAAATTACAATGGAAGTCAATGGAAAGAAAGAAATGAAAGAAATTCATACAGGTTTAGAACCACTTGAGGGTTTGTAAATGATGACAAAATCTAGCCCTTTAAAAAACACTGCAGCACACATTGAAAATGCAATGCAATTGAAATGCATGTAAGAACATTGTCATATAACGGTTTTCATGTTGTTTTATTTATTTCACAGTCATTGGGTCCTGAGGATGAACCAGCCTCTTCATCCGTGTCAGTTAACACTGAAAATGACAACTCAAGCCAAAATACTGAGATTAGCAGTAAGGACACTTCACAGAAGGCCGGCCAGGTGAAGCAGCTGTGCCGCTTCTACTCTCAGGGCAGGCAATGCTATTATGGGAAAAAATGCCGCTTTCTTCATCAAAGAGCTGCGAGTGCACAGAAGGACGGAGAGAATGGTACAGCTCACAATGAGAAAGAAGGAAATTTGGATGGTCACACATCAGACCCACAGAAGCATTCGAGTGAAAACGGACGCTCTGGTACAGTGGAGCATCTGCCTCCATCCAGCCACAAAACTGTTCCTGTGAAGCAAGAGAGAGCCAGGCGACCCTGCCGCTACTTCCTGTCTGGGTTTTGTGCAATGGAGGAC
>NW_015611526.1:0-717 GCF_001515605.1 Sinocyclocheilus anshuiensis | reverse complement strand
TAGACAAATAAACAACATAAAAAACTTGATTTTCACTACGGGGGATTTTTTTCTACAATGCATTAAGCATTCATTATAATGTCTTAAAAATATCCTTATAATGTATTATAAATACGGGCTTTATAGAAAGTGTTACGAAAAGTTCTTTAGATTATTAAAACGCTCTTCACATTAAGAAAAAATTTGTTCTTTTAAGAACTGTTTGTTGAAAGATTTTTTGAGAACCCTGAAATGGTTTTTCTGTGACACTGCTGCAAAAACCTGCTTTTGAAACATTTCTTTTTAGGAGTGCTGGTTTGGAACAACATGAGGGTGAGTAAATGATGGTATACTGTATTTTTAATTTTTGGATCATTTTTTCATATAATGACGTGCTTGCACCTCTAACAGCTTGCGAAAATAGGAGCTATAAGGAATGAATTCTGCATTTGTTTCGTTATCACTTCAGTGATAACAGATTCCTGCTAATTTTAGATCTTCCACGTCTCTCTCTTGCCTCATTATATGTGTCATATTTTATCTGAAGCTGTGGCATTTTCGCACATGTAATGAAATACGAGAGGTGGCAGCCATTGAGGTAATATCCTGATGCCGTGCAGCGCTGAGATAAAAATATTCATTTTTATTTGGTGATTGTAGCAGTGCTCAGATCAGTAAACATGTCACTGTCAGTTGAAAGCTAATATTAAGTTACTCCTGTCTTAATAAAGCTGACAG
>NW_015611525.1:0-717 GCF_001515605.1 Sinocyclocheilus anshuiensis | reverse complement strand
GATTGCAGATACACACACCGAGGGCAAAATCAATCCCACGCCGCATGGGCTTTAAAGTGTTAGTTATGTCGAGAGCCTGATGCCTGATTTCCCTTGCGCCACAAACCCTCAAAGAACTGTTATCTCTGTACTGTATGACTGAGATGTTTGGGAAACTTTTTTTTCTGATTAGTTATGCGCCGTGCCTTTAAAGGGGCTTAACCGAACTGATTGTTATATACGTATGTCCCTTTATTTTATTAGAAACCCCTTCAGCTCTCCATATCTGCTGTCATACCTCAGAGCCCCTTCAAGGTGTCTTTTTTTTGTTCAATCAGCACCGCAATCTACTGTGATATTAACTAAACAGGCCACCTGTCATAAAGACATCACACACAAACACACGGACAGTCCTATACGGGTTCAGGCTTTGCATTCAGGTGTGATGCTGGTTATGGTTGCTGCTAAACTACACAACTTAAGAAAAATGCTCTGGTTTGATCAGATGTATAGCTCTGAAAAAAAACAAAACAACTTGACTTTTATTTTTCTACCACAGTGGTGTACAGCTGCATTCAAGTTCATGTGGTTCCCCGTTTTAGTCTGTTCTCTTTTCTAATTTGTTGGTGCTTTGGATCTTTACCATCCCGTCTCGGTTTCCTCCTGGTGTCGGCTCTGGTTTTGATATGTACCTAATACCAATGTGAAACTGTCTCTTTCCTTCTCATTTTGGACTCA
>NW_015611524.1:0-717 GCF_001515605.1 Sinocyclocheilus anshuiensis | reverse complement strand
TTTTTTTTATTTGAGGATCAATACTTTCGATGCCAGATTGGTGGCTAGTTCTTACTGAGAACTACCTGGTGCTAAAGCCCCTAAAGGTTCTTCTGGAAATTAAATAGTTATTCTATGGCATCATTCCGAAGCCCCCCATTTGAGGTAGAGGCTGCTCTGATACTTTTTATTAAAAAAAATTAAGTAGCTTCTACTTTGTTAGCAACTAAAAGCACATCTGACTACGTTTTTCATATGAGTATGTTCATTGTAGTTTACCTAATTTAAATTTGTTACCAAGTGCCTCAATTAAGATTGGATGCCACTGGCAATCTGGTAAATTAGGTCTTCCTCAAAAGTGCTCATTGTAGCCACACAGCACCAAAAGTTGTGTATAGCGTCTCTTACCGGTTTTGTGTGCAATACATCAAACGGTCAGGGAACGGGCTGTGGGCGATTTGTGGGCACGCCATGTGACTCGGTGAATGTTAATAGCATACTGTGCTGCTTTAGCTTGAATTTCTCCTCTGAAAGAAGTGATGCAACTTGCACATGAAAGCCGCAGTCCTACCCCGACACGATTGTTCTCTGGAGGGTTCCCAGACTTCAACAAACGAGTAAAGGCTTTATTAGCCGCAACCAGCTCCGGTGACGAAAGAACATCTGTTTGCTAACTGGCAGCATTGTTAGCCCGTCGTCTTTGTATGCCGTACTGCCAACATGCTCCCCCGTCTGCTA
>NW_015611523.1:0-717 GCF_001515605.1 Sinocyclocheilus anshuiensis | reverse complement strand
GGTAGCCGTAGTATTTTATTTCCATACTATGCAAGTCAATGGCTAGTTATCAACATTCTTCTAAATATCTTCAGAGCTATCTCTTTAAGGCTTCCTTTTTTTGTAAAATTGTATGTTTTCGTATGATTCACACCACGAATATTTGAAGCCAGAGCAGAGCGTGTACATTGGCTTTCAGACCTGCTGTTGAAGTGTTTTTTGGCTCTGACGTCTGTAGCCAGAACAACAGATGGCAGATAATGATGATAAATAGACTCTGCAGCCACTTGTGTCCATTTACACTCTGACCTTATGGCAGAATGAAACCAGATGAATCAGGAGTCGCGTTACAGGTGAACAAGATAAGAAATAGTAACTAGTAGTTGTCAACACACTTCCCTTGTTGATTAATCACAGTAAAGTAAGACTTGTATTACTAGTTTTCTGAAACATTGTTTAAATATTCAAATAATTAAATATTTATTCATAATAAAACATGCACTAATTTGCATAATTTCCATAACATGAATCTACACACTTTAAAAGTCTTGTTTGATTTTGTTTGCATACTATTGTAGTTAAAGGTTTTTCCAGAGGGGATTCTGGATTTCTTTTTTTATTACTCCATAAATCAGAAAATACTGTCAACAGACAAAAAACAAATAGGCCAATTTACCAATAGGAATAACATGTTGTATTGTAACAGAGACGCTGGAGTTTGGTTAGAATCCATGAGCG
>NW_015611522.1:0-717 GCF_001515605.1 Sinocyclocheilus anshuiensis | reverse complement strand
GACGCAACAAGTTTCCGGCGTCAAGCGAAAGTGAAAATGCTGTGTGAAGAGACTGATTCACAGGCAGTCAGAATATATTTGATGTATAATGTATGAGGTCCTTCACCGTCTGCGCTCTCATTGGATGCCGCTGCATCTTATCACTGCTCATTTGCATACACTCATCTTAACATCACTAATGGCTTCTGTCGCTCATATTGTCAGAGTTATAGTTTTTCATTTTTAATGCATTTTTTAATATATTTTCCAGTTTGTCCCGAAGTTTTAGTGTCTTCATAGTTAGCATTTTAGGGCTGGCAAAGTTAATGTGCTAAGTGTTATAGTTAAAGAAAATGTCAGCAAAGTCCAGTTTTATTGCTATATAGTGCCATTGTAATGTTTAATGCAGGCTGGTTATAAAAGTTTCAAGCCGTTACAAAGTTTGGGGTCAGTTTCAAAAACTTCAAAAGTGACAGTAAAGACTTTTACATTGTTAGACCAAAACACTATTTCAAATAAATGCTGTTCTTTCCAACTTTCAATTTCTCAAAGAATCCTAAAAAAGTATCACAGTTTCCACAAAAATATTAAGCAACTAAAGCAACACTGATCTTGATAAGGAATGTTTCTTGAGCAGCATCAGAATCGCATATTAGAATGATTTCGGAAGGATCACGTGACACTGAAGACTAAAATAATGGCTGCTGAAAATTCAGCTTTGCATCACAGGAATAAATT
>NW_015611521.1:0-717 GCF_001515605.1 Sinocyclocheilus anshuiensis | reverse complement strand
TTGTATTTCTTTACGTTAACTCTTCAAGTATGATGCAGCATAATTTAAGCTAGCATTGTGATTTCGTCATTGTTTACATATGCGCCTAGCTTTTAGGTTCGTGTGTAGTAAAAAAGGCGAAAGGTGAAAAAAGTTTTTTATTTCCGTTTTATTGCTAAGTGTTATGTGGGCTATAATTAGGTATGTTCATATTAGTTGTTCAGCTATCTTGTCAGCTGACAAATGCAGTTAGTAACACGTTATAGAAATGCATACTGTAAACTTGAATGTTGTATTGTGTAACCGTTAACTAATATGCTGATTTGATACTCGGTTATTGCCAATGTTGGAAACAATTGTGCTGCTTAATATTTTTTTGGAACCGGTGATACTTTTTACAGGATTGATTGATGAATCCTTGCAGATTATTATTCAAAAACAGAAATATTTTTTAACAATATAAGTCTTTACTATCACTTTTTATTATTTTAACATCCTTGCTGAATAAAAGCATTAATTTCCTTTAAAAAAAAAAATTAAAAAAAAACTTTTGAATGGTAGAGTATGTTGTTACAAAATATTTCTATTTTAAATGCTATTCTTTTATTCTTCAAAGAATCCTAAAAAAGTATCACAGGTCATAAGAAATATTAAGCAGCACAACTGTTTCCAACACTGACAATAACTGAGTATCAAATCAGCATAATAGAATAATTTCTGAAGGATCATGTGACACTG
>NW_015611520.1:0-717 GCF_001515605.1 Sinocyclocheilus anshuiensis | reverse complement strand
TGGAGCAGAAAAAGATCTCCAGTAAGATCAATTATGATGTTTTGCGGGACCTCAACAGCAAGGGCAGCGGGAGCAACGCCACGCAGCAAGCCGAGGATGTGCCTGCCGGTGGCTCTGGGCGCAAAAAGCTGATCCACCGCAAGAAGCAGCCAAACAAGAGCAATCTTGGCCTCGCAAAACCTGCAAGCCTCATGGGCAAGAGGTGAGGATTGAATGAAGAGTGAATCTGTTATTTATTTGTATTTTTTTCACTTGGTTACTGTTGGCTCATGGTGCGCTTTACAACTTTTTCTGCTTTTTCACTCCCTGAAACCACTAAGTCTGTCTTTATGTAGTAACAGGGACCTGCTCCAAGTGGCAAAGAGCCTCTTTTGTTCCTCAGACAAAGGACATGATCAAAAAGGCTGTTCCTTTGCCCTTGGAGGACTACATTTCTTCTTGTCGGCCTCCAACATTTTGTCTTTGCTTTGGTCCTTTGGCTGACCTTCACAGTCATTTCTACCAGGAGAAAGCTTGTCATCAATTCAGTGCCAGGACTGTCTGTCTGCCATCACCTGGCACCCTGTAGTGCATGCTGGGAGCCTGCCCCTTCTCCAATTAATAGTCCTCCAGGGCTCTAAACGTCCCTGTGAGAGAAGTAATGAATATACGACAGACGGAGCGCAAGATCAGGACTTCTACACTTTGGCGTTGAAAGATAATTTCTCATTGTGTGAT
>NW_015611519.1:0-717 GCF_001515605.1 Sinocyclocheilus anshuiensis | reverse complement strand
ATATATATATATATATATATATATACATATATATACACACATTAATTAAATTATAAAATATTATGCCAAACTACTTAAGAATTTCATTCTTTAAATGAGTTTTCTTCATTTATTTTCTTTGTTATAAAACCACCTAGTTTAACATTTTTGGTTTTACAGCCCCCAAAAAATAAAGTGGTGAATTTTTATTCAGAAATTAATACATACTCATTATAAAAAGATGTATTCAAATTTTATTTCATTCAATTGTTATGAATTGCATTTTTTTGTGTAAAATTAGCATTTTTGAAAAAATAAATCTGTACATGTTTTGAGGTTTCTTTTATCTCTCAAGTGGCACAGATATAAAGTGGCCGTTTTGAGCCTGAAAGTCTGTCTATCTGTCTATCTATCCGTGGATAAATATCTTTGGTAAATAGCTCCAAGGCTTCACTAAGGAGTATAGCTTGGATCAAAGAAGCCATGTCTTCCTGTATAAAAAGCCTAGGCCACAAGCTTGCTTGTTTGTCTAAAACAATTAAGGTCGTTATGAGGGGGGTTCCTGACAAATAGCTACCAGCTGATAGTGCTTTGGCAAACTCCAGAGAAGGTTGGCGAGGTAGTAAAAAGCAGGGGGCCAGATCCTGAGATGGGGTTCTAAATTAATGATCGGTCGGGGTCTGAAGCCCGCCTAATCTTGGCCAATTGCTCCTTAATTATGTAAGGTGCTGCCAATTT
>NW_015611518.1:0-717 GCF_001515605.1 Sinocyclocheilus anshuiensis | reverse complement strand
TTTTATGTTGTCTATAATTTGAGGCATGCTTTGCGTCAGTAGTGCAACTATGGTGCAAAACAAGCTGTCCAGCAGCTCCTGGGCAGTAGGGGTGTTTAGGAAACATGTTGGGAAACAACATATTTTTTCCAGTGGTTTGGTGTTGCTAAATGTACATATTTCACCTTTAATGATGTAAGCGACCGTGACCCTGTGCACATCATCTCTCACACTCATTAAGCTGTGTTGTTGTGTGGAGTGTCGAGTGGTTTATTACTCTATCGCAGGGGCTGATCGCTGTGGCCCGGCGGCGCTGAGAGCACTCTTTCATCTCTTTAGGACGTGCTGCTGTAATAAGCTCTCAGAGTGGCCTTTTATCAGATGCCGTGGATCAGGCCGGCTCTCAGCTCTGCTTTGAGTGTAACACAGAGCCAAACAAAGAAGAGAAAACAGTGTTTACCTCGGCTCTCTGCTTGCACTCCCACCTGACTCCATTTCTTTTGGGCAAGAAAAGATTTGTTAGTGTTTTGTACTCTGTTTTCTTTGGTTTGTTCTTTACACCCAGCTGTTTTGTATACTCATCCACACACCACAGTAATCTCACATTCGAGTCTTGCATTCGATTTTTAAACTCTGCTAGGTTTCAGTGTGAATATACACTATTGGACAAAAGTTTAGGGATTGATATGCTTTTTTTTTAAATGTTTTTGAAAGAAGTCTCTTATGCTCACTAAGGCT
>NW_015611517.1:0-717 GCF_001515605.1 Sinocyclocheilus anshuiensis | reverse complement strand
TGATGAGCCTGGGATCAGATGCTGGAACGTCAGCGCACAGAAACACAGGTTGACAACACTCGGGACCTGTACAAACTTGAATTTTGCCATCAAAAAGTATCATAATACTCAACTTAATCACAAACAGATGCAGTGTACCACAAAGCAAGAAATGTTTACATCTTTTGCAAACGACGAGAGCAACGAGCAGCGCTAATTTATCGCAGTTTTCAGATGTTTTATGTCTTTCCTGTCATCACTTGACTGTTGGCGTTTTATCAGCATTATATTGCATGCGATTTTGCTGCGCACACAGCGTTTGTGTTTGAAAATGGTGGATCGAGGAAAGTGTCGATACATGAACACATGGACTGCGCTGTAAATAATATATGAAGATGGCTGTATTAGATGTCAAAACGATAATGAGATGTGGAATGCGTTTTGAGAGGAACGAACGTCACAGAGACTGAAGGCCGCGGTGCGCATGCGGGCATGAATGTAGTCAGCATGGGAAGATCTGAAGTGAAGGCAGGTGTATGTTCCTCACCTGCGCCAAAGGGGAAGTAAAGTGACAGGCTCAAATTATCTGTAAACTAGGCACTTAGAACAGTAAGTAAAAGTGCAGACAAAAATGACTGATTTCTTGAACACAACACTGTTGTTGTTCATACAATGTGAGTATATAATGACCACAGGCTGTCATGCTCCAAAAGATGTGCCATATATACATAAAAAAAT
>NW_015611516.1:0-717 GCF_001515605.1 Sinocyclocheilus anshuiensis | reverse complement strand
AATTAAATCGATTATTTACACATTGGCAAGAAAATGAACTAGGCTGTAAATAAAGCAATAAACATGGTTCTTAACAGAATGGAAATAAATGCTTATGCTTTGGGGTGTATAATCTAAATTATGTAAATAAGTTTATTTCATTTTTATCAAACAGAGTCTAGGATTTTAAAGTGACAAACCAGCTAATAAGTCAAACCTCACAGAACTGATCAAGGCATATCAGTACTTACAGATGTTTGTTGTTGTTTCACACCAGAAATAAGTAAAATTGAGGACATGGGAAAAGCCTGTGACATTATTACAAGTACAACCATATTCCCAATAAAAAATATTCCCAAAACATTTCTGGTTCGAAACAGCTTTGTAGTTACAATATTTAAAATTCACTCATACTGTAAGTTCACTTAATTATTATATTGTTATAAAACAAATATAAACAAAACTTTTAAAATGTATTGAGGAAATGGAAACTTAATGCATGCCAGCAATGACCCATGAGTCAGATTTCATGCTCAGTCATTTCCTTAAGTGTATATGTAAAAGTCATTTAATTTTTTTCCCAAATTTGGTGTTTGATGTTTTCATATTTCTGGATTGCATTTAAATGGGTTAATTAAACTTTTAATTTAAAATGTTAAATTTAACAATGTAGTAAATCTTTTCAAATGTATTTAAATAAATATATACTTATACTTTATATATACAAATCGTATTTTT
>NW_015611515.1:0-705 GCF_001515605.1 Sinocyclocheilus anshuiensis | reverse complement strand
CAGAATGAGCTGATAAAAACATCACAATAATCCACAAGTAATCCAGTCTTATCATTTTTTTGTCTTGAATTTGTAAGAAACAAATCCATCAAGACGTTTTAACTTTAACCCGTCACTTCTGACCAAAATATGAGTTCATAATCCAAAAGAATGCTTCCTCCAGTGAAAATGTTTCACATTAAAATCCACCGACACATTTGGGAATATTTCTCTCCTGATTCAGACGATACAACTTTTTCACTGGCCAAAGCAATATTATAGATAGAGTCCTCATATTTTAGCAAGAAGCAATTCAAAAGTTGTTTTGTTTTAATTATGGATTTATTACACAAACTTGTGTCATTTTTGGGTGAACTATTCCTTTAAAAACAGCTTCTCAGTTACAATGTACAAAATATGATTTGACACAGAGCTCCAAAAATGAATCCCCAATGCAATGTGTGTTACATCCACAGCATACTCTACACAAGTATATGAATACTTCTAGCCACACAAGCTCGATTTCACGCATCATTGCAATAGGAAATGTATCAGAACGGAATTCACATGCAGCACAAATATGTTACAACCACAAGATTACACTAAATATGCACAGAACTAGTATAGAGTATGTGTTTGTCCTCAGATTGAGAGCATGCCCATGTGTGGCTGCAGCGTCCCGTGTGTGTGTGTGTGATGTGTGTGTGTGTGTGTGTGTGTGTGTGT
>NW_015611514.1:0-714 GCF_001515605.1 Sinocyclocheilus anshuiensis | reverse complement strand
TATTATTATTATTATTATTATTATTATTATACATGAATATTACCTGTTCCTCTTCTTCACTTCCTGTTCCTGCTAAACTCAGAGAGCTCAGATGTTTCTGAGATTCAGGATACAGTAAGAAAAATGGCATTCGGATTCCATTAATTTACACTGTTCAGATAATGTCAAAGGTAAAGTACTAGATACTGTATGTACTACATGTTTTACCTCACCTAAAGTCATATCTCTAATGTTCTTTTACCTTGTAAACTGCTCCTTGCATCACTCGCTCATGGAAGGACGTCTCAGGCGGACTGCATGGTAAACCATCGTCCTCTGAAGTGGTTCCTGAGTCCTCTGTACGTTTACCAGGTATTGACATTGGAGGAGGACCTAGATGTAAGTTCTGCTGCTGTAGTTTCAACTGCCGAAACAAAACATGACCCGCATGCAGTTTAATAAACCCCCTCGAATTCAAATTTAACAAAGCACACTGATGGAGCATAATAAGAGTAGCTCAAATAATCTAAAGCCTTTAGAACTAAAAGATTTGCAAGCTTGTGGTCTCTTCACGAACAACATTTCCTTACTTGTAAGGCCTTAATTTTGCCATGAACGTTTTTTTGTGAAAGAACCCGGGTTGGTTCTGTGGACGGGGTCTGTTCAGTAATGAAGATGCTATCGTGGGAAAGCGCCCTGGAGCTCAGACCCTGTGGGAACCTGCGGATCAGATTC
>NW_015611513.1:0-717 GCF_001515605.1 Sinocyclocheilus anshuiensis | reverse complement strand
CCCCCAATTCAGGACGGTCTCTAGCAATGCCTGTGCGTGCAATGCTTCAGTCCTCAGCCGAAGTGGAAGTGAGCTATTTGCTGTCTAATGGACTATAAGTTGCTGACGTCAACACATAGTTTGAGATCCAGCATAAAGCAGTTTCCTCATTATTGTCTAATTACACTCAGTAGGCATGGAGAGAGATTGATTGCAGTATTAGTGAACAGGGGTATTTTTGGCCATCAAAGTCTAATGCTTAAATCCGTAATTAAATTAGACTTTATATATGCGCTCGCAGCACACACACAAGAAACAAAGCATACGCTGTATGATGAGCTGCTATTGTCTACGGCTGTATTCTGTGATCTATGACATTAAAACAAAATTCTCGTACTAATAGATACATTTCCGTGCTTCTTGTCATCGCTATGCTATGGAAGTAAATATGCATGGTACACATTCAAACATCTGCTTCGTTGAGATTTTGCGCTGACAAAGATGGCATTTTTATTACAATGATCAAACACTGAAGCGAGGAAATATATGTATATAACGGATCTGCAGTGTATTTCCATAGTATTGGTTATCGCCTTTCATTCTCACCCTCCTCTTGTACACCGCTGCTTTGGGTTTAAGGGATCTGTTTTATTTTTTGCTGAAAATGGAGGATATCTTTAAAGTTTAGCTCCAGGCTAATGATTCTTAATTTATCTCATTAGTTCACATACCCAACAC
>NW_015611512.1:0-717 GCF_001515605.1 Sinocyclocheilus anshuiensis | reverse complement strand
TCAAGTGGTCAGTCTTCAGTGACTGGTGTTCAGCACGAAGCCAGGATCCAGTTTCATGTGACGTGTCCCACGTGCTAACCTTTCTGCAGGAGCTCCAAGTTAAGGGGCGCACCCCTATCCACGCTCAAAGTCTATGTGGCAGCCATCGTGGAGAATCATTCTCTCGAGGCTGGCCGGACAATTGGCAGAAACGACTTGGTTGTTAAGTTACTTAGAGGCGCTCTGCGGTTAAATCCTCCTCGCCCTAGGACTGTGCCAGCAGGGGTCCCCCATTTGAGCCGCTTCAAACAGCCGGCTTAAGGGTCATGACGCTCAGTCAAGGGAGTAGGTGAATTGCAAGCCCTTTCTGTCAGTGCTTCCTGTCTTGAGTTTGGACCCAATGACTGTAAGGTCGTTCTTCAACCACACAGCGGTTATGTACCGAAGGTGCTCTCAACTCCGTTTAAAGCACAGGTCATTTCCCTTTTAGCCCTCATGGCACGGATGGCGAACAAAGTCCAATCTTGTTGTGCCCGGTTCGGGCACTACGAGTTTAAATTAAGCGCTCTGAGTCTTTTAGACAAACGGAACAGCTTTCTGTGTGCTTTGGAGGCCGCTCTAAGGGCTGCCGGTCACAAAGCAGACTATCTCATTGGATAGTAGATGCTATAGCCCTGGCTTATGCCTCAGCTAGCTTGCAATGCCCTATAGGTGTGAGGGCCCATTCCACCAGAGGAA
>NW_015611511.1:0-717 GCF_001515605.1 Sinocyclocheilus anshuiensis | reverse complement strand
CTACAATGTTGCTCACATTCACATGCCACTTCTCCTGTAACATTAAAAATGTGAATGGAGTGTATGATATTGATGACATCACCACAGCTCCTTTCTGACTTGTCAAACTGACAGTGTTACAACTAACCCTGTGTTACTTTCATCCCCGGTCCTATTGTAGTTCAAATGCAACACAGGCTCATTGGAAATATGTGCCTCTACCTTCATTACTGCAAAACTGAAAAAACGTACCTATATGTATGATTCACTGCAGTTTTCAGTCGAAATGAACACTAGAGGTAGTAACTTCGACAACTTTTATTCTTTTTCACACAAGTATGATTTAAAGGTACAGAGTTTTGATTAATAAAGGCAACATTTTGAAGTTATGACTTCAAAACAAATTTAACATCCAGGTTAGCTCGGTAGCTCACGCGATACGGTGTTGTACTTGAGAGATGAAGAGCTCTGGCATGAACCCTGTGAAACTACGAATCGACAGAACAGCTCAGATCCGCGTAAGGAAATTAAAATAGCACAGTTGCATCAGTGAATGTGTTTTATATTACTTTTGCATTTAACAGTATCAGGTAAGTTTAGGTGGGTTTGGTGTTGGATGTTTCCAACACGATAGAGCATTAACCTTTAGCCACACTCCCAGAATATTTGAATTCTGAACAGCCACAATACATACCTCAAGCAGCGTAATAAAAATGCTGCAATACATGCCTGTACCAA
>NW_015611510.1:0-717 GCF_001515605.1 Sinocyclocheilus anshuiensis | reverse complement strand
TTCTCTCTATCTCTCCCTTTTTCTCCCATCAAAGTCCTTTAGGTTAATGAGTAGACTGACTGATGAGCTGCAGACGGAGCGAGGGAGAAGGAAGAGGGGGATTGAGCGGAGGGGTGAAGACAGTGAACTGTCAGTTAACCGAGATGGGACTTATGGGAGGGGTGGTCGTAATTGATCGGATTCTGCTGTAATGTATTACCACCTCCACACACGGATAATGGCTAACGCTGCCTAATGACTGTGGGCAACGACCAACACTTCATTGATAGCTGATGTTTGCTATTAACTTCTCTTCTCATTACAGAATATAGACTAGTTTTCCATAAGTCTCAGCCGGTTGCTTATTAATGAGGCAAAAATATTTCAGTGAAGAGTCACTCATGTCTTAATTGCATTTTAGAAATCAATATTGAGATCCATTGCAGCAAAACCTTGGATTCTGATCAGGTGAGATGTTACATCATCAGATCAAACAGAACTATTGTTTTAAATTACTTTTTGAAGTTCGCTCCGCTCCACCCCGGGCTTTGAGTCGGACTCCTCAAGTCGCCTGGCTTTTCTCTCAGCTGCCTTCGACAGCTCTCAATATGCACATCCAACCTCGTGAAACGTACTTATGAATTCAAAACAGCCTCAAGTCATGCTCCATATTTCATTGAAGTTGAATATTTTAAAAGATCAACCCACTCAAAACCCCATAAACCTTTCTTACGGAGG
>NW_015611509.1:0-717 GCF_001515605.1 Sinocyclocheilus anshuiensis | reverse complement strand
TTCTCAATAAATACAAAAAAATATTAATTAATTAATTATGTTTGAATATGACTAAAATGTAATTCTAAATTGTAAATACAATCACAAGGTTTAAAATAAAATATTTATTCAAATAGTATTTAAACATTAAGTAATTAATAAATTGTATTTATTTATTTTATTAAGATATTTTCCTGGTGATATTAAAACAGTATCATCACAAAATTATTTTATGTAAAATATAAAAACTAGATTCTGACATTTTCTGAATAAAATATGAGAAATTTAATGAAAAGTCATAAATCCAATCACACACGGGCAAAATAAATAGTGATTTCTGACTTGAAAACTTAAGTAATATTATATATGTCAAAAGTGATACAAAATTGTGCAGATTTAAATCTATAATAAACAATGTTAGAAATAAATACATACCTAAAAAAAAATTTTTTTTAAATGCATTTAAACCAAGCAAATATTCCGAGTGTGTGGTTGTACCTTTCTCTCGGCACTGTCCGGCTCTTTCCTCTGCACCGGCGCCTGTAGGAGGCGCTGCAGCTTCTCCTGGTTCTGTTCTCCGATGGCGGTGATGATCCCGTAGCTCAGTTTATCCTCCGGTATACCGTGTCTCCGGAGCCACCCGCCGCATGCGAAGCTGAAGAAGTCGTGACAGGGCTGGACGCTCGGGTCGACGTTCCCCTGGATGAAGCGCGCGGCCCGGAGCAGCGAGCGCCGCTT
>NW_015611508.1:0-716 GCF_001515605.1 Sinocyclocheilus anshuiensis | reverse complement strand
GAGGAAATCTCCTGTAGTCTGTTGCTCCAGGGTGACCTTTGACCTCTGAGGTGCGGCTTCATATCATAAAGGGTTACAGAAGGATGAGGAGAGAGAAACAGACTCGATCCGACCCATAATGCATTACAGCAAGCCTGAGATCTGACATTACACATCAATGCATACATTAATGAATTATTGATCCAGATCATGGAGACGTGCATCACAAAACAAATGAACAAAGAGCTTCATCACACAGACTTTTCCTCAAACATCATGCATGTTATAGATCCAGTGTTATTTTAGCATCACTGATATACTATTAAAGGTTTTGTTTATGTTATTTTTAAAAATGAATGAACAATATTTAAAATATATTTTATTTTTATATTTTCTGTTTTCATTTTAATTTTAGTTCGTTTTATTTAATTTTGTTGTTTGTTTTTGTCATTTTTATTAGTTTTACTTTTTTGTGTCTACAATTGTTATTAATTTCTGTTAATATTTTAAATGAATCAACAACATATACAATATATTTAATCTTTATATTGTCTATAAAGTTATTAGATTTTATTTATTAGATTTGTTTATTAAAGTTTTTGTTGATATTTTTAAAATGAATTAACAATATATAAAATATATTTCGTTTTTATATTTTGTTTTCACTTTAATTTTAGTTACAGTTTTAGTAATTTTGTTGTTTTTGTCATTTTTATATATATATATATATATATATA
>NW_015611507.1:0-716 GCF_001515605.1 Sinocyclocheilus anshuiensis | reverse complement strand
GGCCCTTCTCAGCTGTCCCGGGACGTCTGCGGGGGCCAGGATCATTTGTCAGGGCGGTCGTGGGGTTCTCCTCTCTCTGCTGCTGATCACACAGCGAGATTCACACTTGATGTGCATCAGATGTGCTCTATGTGGACACTTGAGAGAGCTCAACCAATGCAGAACATACTGGTTTTAAGTCATGTCCAAGTGATCGTGTTTAGAAGATGAGCGCACATGAACATGACATATTTACAAGTGGGAAATGTGGATTTTCTTTATTCCAGAGTTTGAGTTTGGAATGTGTCAATCAAAAAAGCTTGGTGGGGACAGATGTAGTCATGTAGTCGCATGATTTGTTCTTGCCAAATCAGTTAAACACAGCCAGACCAATAAAAAAATAAAAAATAAAAATATAGTAAAAACTGGCAGCTGAGGTTGGCGAAGCTTTACCATTAAAAATGATGGTAGCAACATAAAACATGCTGGTAAAGAGAAAACAACATGATGAATCAAATTTCATCACAACTTTTCCACAGCTAAATAATAATGAAATACTAAATACTTCCACAGATGAATATTACTATATAGGAACACAACACATGACAGTTATCATAGTTAGATATCATATGTACTCTTAAAAATAAAGATGCTTAAAAGGTTCTTCACAGTGATGCCATAGAATAACCATGTTTGGTTCCACAAAGAACCATTCAGTCAAATGTTCTTTAAAGAAC
>NW_015611506.1:0-716 GCF_001515605.1 Sinocyclocheilus anshuiensis | reverse complement strand
CGTGTCAAGGCCCTGAGAGCTCAGACGTACGGAAAGCAATCAAGCAGTCTTGATTAGCCGGCGCGAGGAGTCACTCAGACCCCTCGCGACATCTAATGGAGCCTCACGTCTTTTTCTCAAGCTCAGAAACCACAACAATAGAGATGTTTACCTGTCATGACGCCGAAGGCTCGCCTGTCTTGATGATAGACGTCATCTGTCGAAGCTGCTCTGTTGAACAATGCAACATGCAGCATGCTTCATAAAGTACAAAGAATGCCCTGAAGAGTCAGCTGTAGACAGGTGCAGCGTCCAGGAGAGGAAAATTGTTTCTGTCTTTCTCAAATAGCATTTGTCTGGCAATTATTTTTATTCTGTTCATTGTGTAGTTTGAGACGCGAGCGAAGAATCGAGCCAAATTAATGTAAATGTTGCATGTTTCCAGAAAACTCACTTGCTTTATTTTAATGCTGGGTTGCGAAAATATTTTCTTTTTGGTTTTTTTTAGCCAAAAAAGTTCTCTCGCACAGTTTGACAGCTGGTATTTTAATGATTCTTATCATTTAAAAAATGACATGAATTTTTTAAAATGACATCTCGTGGAAGACTTGTGCCTCTGGCTGCTTTCTTCCAAGCGTGCAGCTTGGAAACTTCAATGCGCAGCGAGAGGCAACTGGTAATTCCCCTCACCTCTGTAAAACAGAATACTTCACAGCAGCTCAGCTTCAATCAGGAGT
>NW_015611505.1:0-716 GCF_001515605.1 Sinocyclocheilus anshuiensis | reverse complement strand
GGGGGGGGTAGCTGAGGAGAGAAAGAAGAGGGAGCCATGATCCTGGTTGAAATATATAAGCCAGCCACAATTTATATCAAAGCAAAGAAATGGGACAGAGTATATTTATGCTATTACTGAAAAATTAAGACATAGGACTTAAGGTCCATCTTGTTCCATTTTTCCCATGTTCATATTAGAGGTCATGAATATTTAATAAGGTTGGCATGGAGGCGGTTTATTATTGGTTGTCTGTAGCTAAATAACTCATCATAACATTCTAGCACCGTATTGTAAAACTGGTTCTTTAATTATATTTGTAAACTGGTCATTACCAAGGTTTAAAAGATGTTATGTGTGTAGATGTGGTTGTGTGAGTTAACATGTTTTGGTCATTTGTTGTAACATTTTATTTTGTGTTTCTCATTTCTAGTTCATTTAAATTTATTTTGTATATTGGCAGATTCTTTTTTACCAAACCAACCAACTTGAAAGCAACATGGATGTTATGAAAATTTAATTATGCCAAACTTGGCACATACAACCTCAATACAAACGATGGAGCAAATTACTTAAATTACTTAAAATCCCATCAAATCTTGTTTCCACCATGGATCTCGCAATTCTGAGTTTTTATCTCACAATTCTGAGATAAAGTGTCAAAAGTTAAATACTTGTAATTCTGAGTTTACATCTGACAATTCTGACATTTTTCTCAGAATTCTGAGATTACATCA
>NW_015611504.1:0-716 GCF_001515605.1 Sinocyclocheilus anshuiensis | reverse complement strand
TCCTATGCAGTGTACTCCCATTTTAAAAGCAAAAGTATAATACTGAGAAGGATTTTTTTTTATTTCTTTATAGAGGGAATCATTTGTTTTCATTTTTACTATATGTAATCAATTTATCAGTCTTCCCGTATCTCCAATATCACTTTCCACCCTGTTAGTCTTGTGAAATATATTCAATTTAAGTAATAAAAGCCAGTTTCATAATGACATCATCCACTAGGAAGTGACATTCAAGAAGTGAACTGTTCATGGGGAAAACAACAGCACAAACATCAGTCAGCATTCGATTTGATGACAGCATTTCACACAAACATATTCATGTTTTAAAGTTAATATATTATATGTACAGAAAAAGCTACTGTACACAGCAAATGCATGAGTGTTAATTTCTTGGTGTTACTTGTGAGTGTTTCAGTGATTCAGTAATTGTAACACTCCTTTGTACAAGACATATAACTGCTGAAGCATGAAATGGCATGAAAGTGTTGGTGTTGGTGTTGTTATTGGCAGTAGTGTTGTTCAGCTTTAATTAACCACATCTCACAGTAGGCAAGATAAAGTCAATGAAATATAGGCTACAGTGGTGGCCAAAATTATTAGACCACTAGTATTTTCACCAGTTAAAAATGGTTTTAAGTCAGTTATTTCTGTCGTTTGCTGTAGTGTGTCAGTAGGAAGTATCAGTTTACATTTCCAAACTTTCATTTTGCCATTAA
>NW_015611503.1:0-716 GCF_001515605.1 Sinocyclocheilus anshuiensis | reverse complement strand
GGGACGAGTAGCCCCGGTTATGAACCAGATGGCCTCCGTCTGTCCCACACCTCTGGATGGATGACCAGCAGTCGAGATTTTCTGTCACACTTCAGACATCTCAGGTCTAATGGCTAGTGGTAGTTATTTGGTCTGAAGTGGACGCATTTAGCCTCAACGCACTTTCACACACTCCCACAGACTCCCTTCTCCTTACGCCAACTTCTTATCAAATTTCCCGCCAGGCACTTCAAACATTCTGTATATTTTTAGTGGAGAGAAAAAGGAGTCGCCTTCAGGTTCAAAGTTCAGGGTCAGACCGCTTTATTTATGTTTAGACGACATTCTTGTTCTAATGTAATGAATTTGTCATGAGCTTTGCGGTGAACTACTCAAAGGGCCCAAAACAACTATATCACTTCTAGCAGTCTTACATAACCAGACTCATCGTTTTGGTTCCAAAACCCAAAAGGATCTTCGCTATTTTGGCAGAACCCACAGAATCTACGGATCACACCGCTGGCTTCTCCCATAAGGGGAAAGCCCAGAGCCTGGGGAATTGGCCCAGAGTATCAAGGTTAGAATGAGTCACCGTGTGGAGGAGGCGAACGGAGGGCCTCCCTGCTTGGCTGTCATGATGGGGAGATGGAAAAGAAGAATCTGAGAGCCGAGCCATGGCCTGTCAGATCCCGTTCAGGAACGGTCGTGATGGGTTCACCCAGAGTGCCATGGCAGGA
>NW_015611502.1:0-716 GCF_001515605.1 Sinocyclocheilus anshuiensis | reverse complement strand
TCCAGCGCCTGCCGCAGCTGCTCCGTCTGCTCAGAGTCTGCCGCACAGTGGCATCACCCTCATGCCCCAGGCTGCTTCTCCCACAGCCTCAGTTCTGCCCAGCACACCTGCAAGTCCTGTGGCTGCCTCAACAGCTCGTGGACCAGGTGCTGATTTGTTAAATTGTCAGTAGCTTAATTTAACGTTTTTTTTTTTCCCCTCATGAAAGGTTGAGTTTAACATTTTTCATTTTATATTTAAGCTATTCTGAAAGTTGCAGCCCCTCAGTCAGGCACCGGGACGTCAATTGTCACTGTGCGACAGGCCACCCAGGCCGGAAAGTCCCCAGTCACTGTGACATCACTTCCTGCGGGTGTTCGCATGGTAGTGCCAACACAGACCACTCAAGGATCGGTATGAAGCAAAAAAAATCTATAAAACTGTTGATGTCTTATAAATAGTTTTATTTAAATATGTATTTTCCCCCCTTTTCTTTTTTAGCCCAGCAGCCCCCAGATGAGTGGAATGGCAGCTTTGGCTGCAGCTGCTGCAGCCACTCAGAAAATCCCTCCTTCCCCTGGAGCCACTGTTCTCAATGTGCCGGCTGGGGCCACAATTGTTAAAACGGTGGCTGTGACGCCTGGGTCCACCACAGTTAGAGTGGCATCACCTGTCATGGTAATTATCTTAAGATTAGGGCCTTTCGCACTGCTTTAGTTCCAGAACTAAATGTACAG
>NW_015611501.1:0-716 GCF_001515605.1 Sinocyclocheilus anshuiensis | reverse complement strand
AGCTAAATAGTAATATGAAACCATAAAAATAATCAAATAACATTACTAAAACTTAAACAAAAGTTTTAATTGAAAATATAAAAATAAAAGCTAATTCAAACATCAATAAATACTATAATAGTACATAAATAATCCAAAAAGAGCAGTACAATACTTTAAATGTGATTTAAGTGTCCAAACATTTTTTAGGTCTTTAGGTTTTCTTTTTGTCCTGACTGAAACTGAATCATATGAGTTATGCATAGGAATATTTCTCAGAAACTAATTTCATCAGTTCATCAGATGGAAACCCACATACATTTCGCTCATAGCCGGGAGTGTGATCATCTAGGGCTCTAGATGAGTTAAATCCATTGAGGAACGTTTCCTCAGGGCTTTAGTGCAACAAATAGTTCCTCTGTGTCAGGTGACTACCACGGGACAGCCGTAATAATCCTCCCATGTTCCACTTGGCCAGAGCATATAAAGCACTGATGGGCTTGAGCTCTGTGAATATGCATGTGATGTGTGGAAGGAAAGCATTATAAACCGTCAGCCGTTACCGATACGCTCAGAACCGCATGTAATCCTTAATAACACATTTATTTGTGATTAGTAGCGTGCTGCGGCATTTGAGGGAGAAACTGAGAAACTTAAAGTGGACTGAATAAGATCCTCCAGATATGAGGAGATCGATTGTGTTGGCTGTGATTTACAGTCTGGGATGGACTTACCTG
>NW_015611500.1:0-716 GCF_001515605.1 Sinocyclocheilus anshuiensis | reverse complement strand
TGAATTTATGACGGGGAACCTGGCTATTAAAGGGAGTTGAGCTTTAATTTCATTAAATTGGGCCTCGCTAGGTAAAGCAGCAGGCGCCGGGCCCTCAGGATCAGCTAATGGCCGTGTTGCAGTTAAATAGTGACTCGGGTGGCAGCGCCTCATTGGCCATTGTGTGTTTAACGCGCCGTTAAAGTGGCAGTAATTGACAACAGCTGGAAGCCTGCTTGAGGCAGGGTCTGGCGTGGGTTCCTGCATAAGATCGCTGCTCTCTCCCTGTGGACCAATTGCGCACGGAGACGCAGAAGTTTATGAGTGTCTGTCTGCGTGCGCGCGGCCCGATCCTCTCTCCGTGTCTCCGTGCCTGTGGAGGAACATGTGGCATTCATGTACTGGAGAGAGAGATGCAAATAAATAACCCCTAATTGCTCTTAACCCGGTTTCAAAATCGTGCAAACGCGCAACAGATTCACGGGAAGTGACATCAGCCGCGGCGCAGCCGGGTGTCGCGGTGCGTTCGCGTATCTCGTCGTTCCCTCCGGGAGACCCGCGGAGGGTCGGAGCGTGTCAGCCCGGGATCCGAGCCGTGGTGCAGAACGCTCGTGTTGTTCATGAAAGAGTGCAGTGCGTTTGCGATGACTGCTTAGCAACCGTTCCCGGCGGCCCGCGTCCCCAGAGAGCCAGGCGTGCTGGTTGAGACACATTCATTAACCAAGAGGGAATCTTAG
>NW_015611498.1:0-716 GCF_001515605.1 Sinocyclocheilus anshuiensis | reverse complement strand
GAAAAAATTGGTCATTTTGACCCATACAATGTATTGTTGGCTATAAATATAACCGTGCCATTTATGACTGGTTTTGTGCTCCAGGGGGACACATATTTAATCTGAAGCAGGGGTTTCATATGTTTGATGCCACAGGCTCCTAAATATGATGATTCCCTATAATATAAAGGCAGCTATATATTTTCATGTATAGCCTAAGATTCTGACGTTTATACAACATTTAAACTGTGAAAAAATAAGAATATTTTAAATAAAAACAAAACATTAATTACAAATTGGATATTTATTTTCTATCAAGAAGCTGTTTTTTTCCCCTGCACATTATTAGAATGTTATAGAATATATAGCTTTCAATACATTAAAAATGTGCGATTTCCAACCTTTAAGACCTTTTTCATCTTTAGAAAGCAGAATGAAGCAGTAATATTATAAAATTTGATCACATTCAATCAAATTACACATTTGTAATTCATTAATAAAAAAGAAAAAGAGAAAACACTTTTTTTACACTCTATTTTTAAAAATTATTTCTACAGACCGATGTTAGAATGTTAGGCTGACTGTTATCTTGGAGGTTAAATCAGTCTACCAGTTTGTGGTTAGACATTTATATGAACATCAAGAAAGTAGCATATAAGCAGTCATACACGTCTTTATGATTTTGGCAGCTGTAGAGCAGCATAGGTGCTGTTGATTTGGCTGGACCGAATATTTCT
>NW_015611497.1:0-716 GCF_001515605.1 Sinocyclocheilus anshuiensis | reverse complement strand
CGTGCCGGGCCGCGCCGTATCAATCAGCATCGGTGTGGAATGTGTGATGAGTTTACGTGTGTCAGTGACAGCTGGATAGCACTTATCAAACTGTGATGATTCTCTTGCGTAACCCTGTATCGCCTCTCTGCCCTGCTGGCCGTGCCATCTGCTGTTGCGAGGGCTTGTTGCTGTCAAACACGCTCGATCGCTCTAACAAACATTTACAGGTCGGCTTCCTGAGTAACAGCTTCTTTAATGATGCTCCTAACCTCTTAATAGATGCTAACCTCCCTTCACATTTGCTCCGAACACGAGTAAAAACAAAACAGAAGGCAGAGGTGATCATGTTATTCCATAAGGAAAGTTGAAAGCTTACAACATTTAAAACAAGCAGCTTTTATGGAAAACTAGTTTTAAATTGTGTAACCTCCGATCTGGTGAATATCTCTCTTGAAACAGAGCAGGATTCTTGCACATGTGACACTAATGAGAACTACAGTAACAACATTTCCCCAGACCGGTTGACCCAAGATAACTGCACTGAGCTGGAGACCATTTATTGGCTCTCTGACCAGTGTTAGGCTTGTTATCAAATGGCTTGCAATAATAAGAAAGCAACTTATTCAGGCATCAAACTTCCCTGGTGAAAAAACAATAGAAACCATCACAGAAATTCTATTGGTTTCCAATACAAATACCATTACAAACAATCAACTTTTAACCATTAAAACCAT
>NW_015611496.1:0-716 GCF_001515605.1 Sinocyclocheilus anshuiensis | reverse complement strand
CGATAATATCGGCAAAACGATATATCGGTCGGGCTCTAATATATAATTAAATGTATAGCCTATATCAGGAAAGCTATTCAATGTCTACAGCTCATTAGCTATCTAGGGAAAAAATGCAAAATATATACACCATATTACACATTCATTATATGTTTAATTTGGTTAGTGTTGTCTTCATTATTGGAATTTATGTACAAATAAATATTTTACTTATAATATAAGTTATTGTAGCCAATTTAAATGTTAATATATTTTAACAACTAATCAGACAAAGTAGAAACATTTATAAAAATTATATCACCGATATAAAAAAGCTGTAGGTGCAATTTAAATGTTTGTAACTCAGCTTTCATTTGAGTGTATACAAGTTAAATTGATTATTAAATATAATTTATCATTTTTTAGCTAAATGAAAAGTTTAATTTTGGTTTCAGTAAAAATTCAATCAAAAGCATCACTACCTAAAATATGAGCAATATTACTCATAACACTTGCCTTACAAATCAGCAAATATGTTTGGTATCAACACAGCAATATCATTAAGTATGTGATGGAAATGCGTACAGGGTTGTTTATGCTCCGTCCCCCCTCTCTCACGATCACTTGGGAATCTGAGAGGCTGTGGTCAGGCACAGGACTCCTCTCACTGTGGCTGTTTGGAGAACTCCACCCAATCAGATGAGAGATGCCTTGCTATGATTCAGTTTGCCTTGCGC
>NW_015611495.1:0-716 GCF_001515605.1 Sinocyclocheilus anshuiensis | reverse complement strand
TTGATCGATGCAATAATCGCGGGTGTCAGAGAGAAGCGCGTCCAAGAAAGACTGTTAGACAAAGGAGAAGACCTAAAGCTACCGAAAGCGCTTGAAATTGCTCAGCAATTCAAACTTTCACAGAAGCAGATTCAAATCGTCAGGGAAGAAGAGTCTCAAGTGTGAGCAGTGCATGTGAAAAAATACCAAGCGGCAAACAAAAAGCCCTATCAAAAGAATCAAACAAAATATGATCAGAAAGAAATGCATGTAAACTGGCCCAAAAAGTGCGCAAATTGTGGCAAAGACCCACAGCATAAGTGGAATCGAGGAAAATGCCCAGCAAAAGGCTCTGTCTGTTCCTACTGTCACAAGCCAAACCACTGGGTGGCAGTATGTCGCAAAAGATCCGTCAACACAGTAAGCGTTGAGGAGGAGGAATCAGAAACGATATAGGAGGAAATTCTCAACATTAATTTGACACAGACAAAGGAAGCAAGTAGTGACAAATGGACAGCAGACATTGAAATTCTGTCACAGAAAGTGCCATTCAGAATTGATACTGGTGCAAAAGTGTAATACATTGACTTTGAGTAATTACCAGGAACTTATGCACACTGGTGAGCTTAAACGTTCACATCGAGTTCTGCAGTCATACTCCAACTGCTGCTACTGGTTTCAGCTTGTGGTTAATCTTAGAATTAAATACAAGAGTGCTACTGTAATAGCAGAGTTTG
>NW_015611494.1:0-716 GCF_001515605.1 Sinocyclocheilus anshuiensis | reverse complement strand
GTAATGTGATCTGAACCGTGAGATTTGTGATCCATTGAACCACTAACTACACTAGCTCTCTGTGTCTGCTTGATCAATTAATTAATTTGTATCAGTATTTTAATCCATCAGGCAAAGGAATTGGAGACGACATGGCCGCAAACAACATTGTGAGTATGTAGCAATATAAATCATGTTTTCCATTTAAGTCACATCTGAATTTTCTGCAGGTTCAGATGAGGTCAAGGGTGTTTGCTGCAGGGTGACGGCACACACTGGGTGACTGGAGCCCACTGTGTCCAGGAAAAGGAACACGGATAGAAGAGCCGCAGGGAATTAGACACGACACCGCTCTCAATGACGTGCACATGTTATGCTGCAATTAAGGTAATGCAATCACAATCAAACACTTGGATTGTCACATACTGCAGAGCAAGTTTTTTTTTTTTCAGGTGTAAGAGGACAACAGCAAGAGAATCAAAGGTGTATAATAACTGATCAAATACTATGATGAGCTAATATATTTTTGTAAGTGATAATGCACAGTCAGCCAGTCATTTTCACAAAATAACACCTTACAAGACAATCAAGACCCCTCAAAAAAGCTGAGGTTGACTGGCAGTGAAGCTTCCATGAACCAAAAGAAGTTTCTTTATAGTAGAGAAAGGTTAATTAAATTAGTGAAATGTTGTTCACACTAACAAAAAATTATTCTTTTTGGAACAATTACTTGGAAT
>NW_015611493.1:0-716 GCF_001515605.1 Sinocyclocheilus anshuiensis | reverse complement strand
GTACATCAGAGCTGAGAGTATAACTAGAGAAATTTATATTTACTCTAAAATATTCAGTTATACGATATAGCACGATAATGAATATGCACGATACTGTTATCGCGGGCACTTCAAAATGCCGTGAATAATTTATTACAAATTATTCAGGTTTCTTTGAATGCATTTTAAGAATACTTTTCGCATCGACTGGTTAAAATGCTCAACACCGCTGTATGCGGAACGAGTGAAGGAGATGCGCTGAATGAAAGTGCACATTCACTCTCTGACAGCAGATGGCGCTGATGGAAAAGCAGAAATGCAGCCATAAACAAAGCAGCTGTGTTACTTCTGTTTCTGAGCAGGATTGAAACGTTTCAAGCCATTCAGATTTTTATATTCGCGATGGTGTTCATAGCAGCCCTGAATACTTAAAAGACTTAAGGTCCTTCCACACAGAGACCGACATTTTTGCACATTAAAAAATACAGCCTCACGTCGTCTCAATCACGTTTACACACTGCCTCCAAAACCTTCGTCAGTCGTAAAATCGGATCAGGTTCAATTTTTTGCGTTTCTGTCACTGACACAACGCGAGATCGTATTTATTTTTTAACGTGCGAAAATTTTGTACAAGGACGTTTAGATTTAATAAGCTATTTGTTTTCAAAATGCTTTATATTTTAATCTGGACTACAACATGCCCTTGATATTGTTTGAAAATATTTTGATGCTTTATT
>NW_015611492.1:0-716 GCF_001515605.1 Sinocyclocheilus anshuiensis | reverse complement strand
TTATCTTTGATCAGAGCCTGAAGACTTTCCACCTGTACAAAATTACACAAAGAAAGTCATGTGTATCCATAACAAAGGACAGGAACACGTCCTAGTCCTAAAAAAGCAGTCCAGCATCCATGTGGGAAAACATGCCAAACAGCAGCACAAAATAGCCATAAATGATTAAAGCAACAGTTTTGCAACGGATTGAGACTTTTAAGGGGGTTACAAGAAGACAATCCTAAAATTAACAGACACAAATGTACAGTTTAGGCAATAAAGCTATTAAATAAAGCCTTCAGAAGCCACTAGAGTAGTAAACAGACAATTCAGAGGAAAGAGGATTTGTGTATGTGTGTATTTGAGTAGGAGGATGGAAGAGGAAAAAAAAACATGAATTACAGACATGACTAATGTATACCTGCTGAAAAGGTTTGACAAACAAGAAAATGAATGGACAATATCTATCACATGCTCTACTACTCGAAATGTTGCATAAGCCATGCATATTTGCCACAGGACCAGCACGTAAATGACTACAGCTGGATAACATACCTGAAGAACCAAGTCCTCAATCTACAACATTCAGTTAGGGAGAAAAAAAAGCATCTAAATGAACATTCAAATCATTCAGAGGTCAAAGAATCAGAATGTCTTTAGGCTCTTTGTCATGGACAGAGTATGTGAGCTAGGGCTGCACGATATTGGAAAAAAACTCACATTGCGATATTTTG
>NW_015611491.1:0-716 GCF_001515605.1 Sinocyclocheilus anshuiensis | reverse complement strand
GCATCTGCTGAATGCAAAAAAATGTAAATGTCATATTGTCCAATTTTACCTCATTGCTGATGCTCGAACAGCGCGGAGAGAAATGTCACCAGATCACTCTTAAAAATAAAGGTTCCAATAGGTGCTTTCCACAGCAATGCCACAGAAGAACCATTCTGAGTTCCCAAAAAACATTCAAGAGCAATTATTTCTTAGTGTAAAGCACATTTTAATAATCTTACAAACCTTTTCCACTATAAAGAATCTTTTATGCAATGGAAAGATTCCACAGATGTTAACGGTTCTACACGGAACCTTTAGCTTTTTTTATATATAGCGCTTTATAAGATTGCGTCAAAGCAGCTTTACAGTATTAAACCGGAAAATAGTGTGTCAATAATACAATAGGATGATAATAAACACTCAATTTTTCAGTTAAAGTTAGTTCATCATTGATTTAGTGTTTTAAGAGAGTGCATTAGAAAGAAGAGAAATAAATGACATAGTTTGTATCTGAAAGGCTATAAAGCCGTCCTGTTATTCTAGTTTTAGATTGAGGCTAAATATAGCCTTCATATCTGACCACTTAAGAATAGTTAACTGATAATGTACCACTGCAATAAATCTCATCTCAGTGCTTGCGTAACACGTCTCTCTAAACGGCCCTTCGGGGGGAAACACACGTTTGTCCGAGTTCATTGTTCTCCTGAATTTGCATCGACACATCCGCGAATCTC
>NW_015611490.1:0-715 GCF_001515605.1 Sinocyclocheilus anshuiensis | reverse complement strand
AGTGAATGAAAGGATTGTGTGTGGGCTGGAGGAGGGAAATGAGTGAAGTGCTCTACTAAAAGTGATCCCTGTCACACACAGGATGTCTGCTCACTCTCTCAAAAGGCCCCGTCACACACACACACACACACACACACACAACATATATATTAAGGAACGAAGGACCAAGAGAGAGAGACATCAAAATAGAGAGAGTGAGAAAGCTGCCAATTCCCACCAGGTCTGTTGTTGTGGGCAGAACGGACTGGAATTCTCCATTCAAGTGTGTAAAGGCACCCGCAGTCTCCACAATGACCATGAAGCCTTTATAAGACTTTATAAGACATCATATTAACAATTGCCATTCTGCACACAAGCCAAAGAGGCATTTCTATTCTCGGTGATCAGAACAACTCTCATTATCTCACACATATACATGCACATGGAGAGAATATTAAAAGGGATAATTCACTCAAAACTGATGATTCCGTTATTATTGAGTCTCCCTCATGTCAAGGCAAAAGAAGATATTTTCAATAGTATTTTGTATTCATTAAAAGTCTATGGGCTCCAATGTTGTTTGGACAGTAGATATTCTTCAAAATATCTTCTAAAAAAAATGTTTTGGCTGAACTATCCCTTGTCACACGTTTCATACAACAAAAGCCTTTCAGCATCATTGGCAATATATGATCAATGTTTTTGTGCTTTTTCAAATAAAACGTGTGAATAAATT
>NW_015611489.1:0-716 GCF_001515605.1 Sinocyclocheilus anshuiensis | reverse complement strand
TGACTCTTCTTTTTCTTCATTTATCCTTTTTAACTTTTTCTCTGCCCAGCTGAAAGGACCAGCTCTTGTTTTTCCTCTCTTCTTAGGCTTCTCTTGACCTTCTCTTGAAGGATGTTGGTTCTCTTTCTTAGGACAAGGGCTGTAGTCTACACAGAACAGCCTCATCATTCGTTCATCCAGTTCCTTAGCCTTTCGTAAAGCATCAGCTTTGGAGTCTGCACATTTCTTTTTCCCAAAGTCATCTGACTGTTGCAGAACTATAGGATGGACCTTCTCAAACACGGCTTTCTGCTTCACCTCAGCTTCCAGCGCTTGCGGGTTTTTAAGTTTTAAATGTTGCTGGTTCTCCTTCTTGGGAGCATTGCTGTAGTCTACGCAGAACAGCCTCATCATTCGTTCATCCAGTTCCTTAGCCTTTCGTAAAGCATCAGCTTTGGAGTCTCCACATTTCTTTTTCTCAGAGTCATTTGACTGTTCCAGAACTATAGGATGGACCTTCTCAAACATTGGTTTCTGCTTCACCCCAGCCTCCAGCGTTTGCTCGTGATTAGTCTCAGACTCACTGGAAGGTATTGTCCTCTCTGTGTGCTCCACAGACTCATCCTCTTCAGATTCAGTGTCCATTAGGATGAGAGATGAAGTGGCTGGCTTTGGCTTCACCTCAGCACATTTAGGAATTTGTCTTGAAGGAAGCATCACTCGCTCCATCAATTGTT
>NW_015611488.1:0-716 GCF_001515605.1 Sinocyclocheilus anshuiensis | reverse complement strand
TTATCACATGTAGTTTACCAACTCTGGCATCTCCCTCAGCAAACCCGTCAAATTCTTCCTCTCATTACATCTGGGAGTTTATGGGGGATGAGGGTATTTGGACCGAGTACCAGAAACCAGTGAGTTCTAGTGTCTATACTCAACCTACCAACACTGTTAAAACATCCAGTTCCACTTATTCAATCAACTGAAATTGAATGCGAACTTGACGTTTAACCAAACAGTTCATTGGGCTTGTTTTGTGTGTCTACAGGGATGTTCGCTGGATAGTGCAGAAATCGAGAGGTTGTATCAGCTTAACCCACAGTGCCAAGTTTCATTCAGTCAGACGATTCTCTTACACTCTTTACTTTAGTGGTAAGATACAATAAGACATTATCACTAAATATTCAGATGTAGAAGTCTGCAGTGTACTATTAACACAAGGAAAAGCAGAAGCCTTTTGTTCTAAAATGTCTGCTAAGGAATGTTTCGTAAGAAGAGAAATGTTGAAAACTTGATGTCAAGGTTACTGTATGCCTATTGTTGTGTAGGCTATATATAGTCTTTATGTCATAACTTCATGTTTACAGGAATGTATCAAGTAAACAATAAATATGGTACAAAAAGAGCTGTTAGGAGAATTGCCAGTGGAATCCAGCCAACAAACAGGTATAAATATATTTAATATATAAACATAAAAATTTTTTCTGAAATATATACATGCATGTGTGTGT
>NW_015611487.1:0-716 GCF_001515605.1 Sinocyclocheilus anshuiensis | reverse complement strand
ATCACATCTGTGTTCTGATTCCTTTGTGTTTTACTTCATGCATTTATTAATCTTCAGTGTCAGTTGTCATTTATTAATACATTCAGGTGATAACTGTTCAAAGCAGTGATATTTGTGCTACAATTTCACATGCCAATAAAAAGCAAATTATATGGACACTTCATGTTTAATGGAATTAAATGATTAGTTAATTGCATTTTAATAGATTACACTTTCAATAACACATTTGGATTTGTTTGTAAAAGCTGTGTTTATGCATGGTTTTAATACAGCGTGTGGTGTTTCCAGCGATTCACTGAATCATTCTGTGAAGCAATTGATTCAGAGTTTGTAAATGATTAATTTCTCCATCGCTAGCAAAGCTGGGTTTCTGATATATTTGAGCTTTATCATTGCGAAAAGCAAGCACGTTTAATTTCCACTGGTTACAACAGATTAAAGATGAGACCCACTTTATAATAATGTTAAATTGAATGCACTTTAAATGCATAAAAAAACCCAATAAATAATTCTAAACAAGTCTCTCAGTTGTGTATTGTATTTTTGCATAAGGACAGTAAAAATGCACTGCAATAATCAAGTCGATTCAAAATAGGCATAAATCATTTTTTTTTCTATTGATGAGTGATTGAATTAGTTTAATGCATTTTAATGTAGCGCCATTTTAAATCGTAAAATCTTTTTTTTCCATTTTAATGTTTTTTTTAATTTTAAGT
>NW_015611486.1:0-716 GCF_001515605.1 Sinocyclocheilus anshuiensis | reverse complement strand
GAATTCACTAGACCTGCACAGAATCAGATATCAGGTGCTTATTTAGTTTAATATTTTCATCCACGAATCTACAGCAGTCGTCTGTTCTTATCTGGAGAGCAGGGAAAACTATGTTAAATGCAAACATTTAAATACAACTAACCATATAATTGTTTAGCTGGATAACACAATAATAGGACAAAAATTTTCCCACATCTTTTGTTGTCAAATGTTGTGTGTTCAATCTAACTCTACTGTATTTTGCTGCTAATTAATTTATCAAACCCCCATGCATAAAATTCAGATTCATCCCAGTAAAATAGCTAATGCTAATACATTATTATGCTTAATGTTTGTGTAAGGCTGGTCATGTACATTTCTGCCTTTTCTTTTATGCAATATAAACCACTTTATTATTCAGCCTGTAGATGTCATGGTAATGTTCATGTTAATAATATAATATTGCATTCATATGGTTAGGAACTGAATTTCATGTTTAATTTTAGGAAAATGTTTGTACTTTTGTATGATAAACACAGTACTGTGTTGGGTCTGCACTGGAGAAAAAAAAAGAAGAAGTAATTTTTGCGCAAACTGCCCTTATTTGATCATTCAAGCATGTTTCTTTTCTTATGAACAAAAGGGGGCAGAACAGTATAATCTATTATTTTGCCAACCTTACGAAATTTGTGGTTCCCTTTCAGTCGGTCACTCTCGACGTTACGTCGGATGACCGA
>NW_015611485.1:0-716 GCF_001515605.1 Sinocyclocheilus anshuiensis | reverse complement strand
TATGTTAAAGTGTACTTGTTTTTCATGAGGGTCAATAGTGCTGTTCCTACAGATAAACAGAAACCACAGACTAATTTCCGCTGTCTCTGCATATTGTATTTTACTGAATGCTGAGGAAATGCTGCAGCATGTGACAGTACATCACAAGACTGGATGTGACTCAGTTCTGGCCAACACAGATCAAAACATTCTCACAACAGCCGAAGTTCAGCTGTTTAATTGGATTTTAAAATGTTTATTTCCATTATATATCCATACTCTGACCTGTTCTGCACACACTTCTGCTTCTTCAAAGATAACAGATCGTCTGACTAGAATCTGTTTCCTCAGGCCAAACACAAGCGTTTTCTGGGCCACTCTGCCCACCTGACCAACATCCGCTTCACCAGTGGGGATCGCTTTGTCGTCAGCGCCGGAGGCGATGATAGAAGGTGCTTGTTCTGGTGTCATCTGTTCCTCACAGACCGCATCTTGCTGTATTTTCTTTATTATTCTTCCTTTTTTGAATCAGCATATTGAGACCGTTTGCATGGTTGGCTTCACTGTGTCCAGTTGTCAGTTTAGTTGGTGCACTTTTAACAAAAACAATTTTGTTCTGTTCTTTCGACCCTGAACTGTATAATATAGACAGGATAGCAAAATAATAATAATAATAATTTATCTCTTTGTATTATTAATGACATTTCATTACGTTTTGTGTGTGTGTGTGTGTGTGT
>NW_015611484.1:0-716 GCF_001515605.1 Sinocyclocheilus anshuiensis | reverse complement strand
GTTCAAGATGAAAGACTCTGAAACTGTCCGCAACCCCTCTTCCCGCATGAAACAGAGACAATACTCCAGCCATTCCCCACTGCATATGTTTATTCTCTTCTTTAATCTGTCAGTCTCTCTAAAACTCAAACACACACACACATACACACAAACACACTAAAACTCAAACACACACACACATACACACAAACACACCATATCTGCAGCCAGTATCATGTTTTATTGAGCCAGTGCGTTATTGGCAGTGTGGACTTCCTTTGCAATATAGCTTGTTAGTGCTTAATTACAGCCAGCAGGATCAATTATGAGCAATCTGCATTAATTTCTATGCGATTACCTCACCAAATGAGAATCACGTGACCTGACGTGAGAGCACACAGAGGAAATCTATTTCTATGTATCTCTATGTACTTGGACTCCATCTTGCTAGCTGTGCAGGTTAGCGTTTTTCATTTGGCTGGAACTAGAGCTCACTTGATCTAGGTCTCATCAGCATCCCACTGTTAAAGGTGGAGTGTGTAATTTAATACTTTCTTGTATCCCGGTTTAATGTCCAGAGACAGCGATAGCTAAGTAAACTGTTTCTAGGATGACTTCCTGAAAAGTGTTTACATTATAAAGGGGAGAAGAGGGACCACTCATAGAAAAAAAATAAAATAAAGAGAGAAATCAAATGATTTGTATGGTGGCTGTGGGAATCTGTGCTATTTTTCCTT
>NW_015611483.1:0-716 GCF_001515605.1 Sinocyclocheilus anshuiensis | reverse complement strand
TCTGTCTGTCTGTCTGTCTGTCTGACTGTCTGACTGTGGATGTATCTATCTAGCTATCGTTCTAGCTATAGTTCTATCTAGGTATCATTCTGTCTGTCTATCAATCTTTTCATCTATACACCATGATCAAAATGGTAGCTGTAGTGTCAATGCTGATATAAACTGATTTAAGTCTTTGCTATGAGCACTCAGAACAGAGTATCGGCTCATCATTGACTGTCTGCTAGTTACGGATCAGCCTGATCGTCTAATCAAGCACATTTGCCTGTACTCCATTGATTCAGACCTGACTAATCATGGCTTCACTTGATAAATTATTCAATTAATTTGTATAACGATCCCCTCATCTTCCTGATATAGCCATCACCATCATAATAACCCAATGCCTCTCACAACCACAGGAGATTTGAAAATGGTTTATGTCCGATGCTTGTGATTATCGGATAGCAACCCCAGTCTACACACTTGGGAATTCCTAGATCTTTATAATGTGTTAGCGACATCAATATTGTTATCCACCTCTTTCTTCAGTGCATCTATTGGATCTATCTAACTAGGAGGTAAATATTGAATATTTGATATATTTACAATATACTCACAAGGATTTTTTGCTGGCAATATAAAATCAAGCAACATTAATTTTGTGGGATTTGACAATTTATATAAAGCACTGCTTTATCACCCAGTCCTATTGGAATACCAGTGTAATAATGCAC
>NW_015611482.1:0-715 GCF_001515605.1 Sinocyclocheilus anshuiensis | reverse complement strand
GGCTCCAACCCGATACACCCGTTCCCACTTCATGGACAGCTTGTTCCCAGGGAAGAGCATCTTCTGCGGAGCAGGGATCCCATCGCTCTGCCCGACACTCAGGTTTTCGGAGACTGTCGGAAAAGACGAGAGCAATTATTAAAAGAAAAATACCAATTACTTGCATTTTAAATCATATAATGATTACACATAGTATTTGGTGTCCTCCATATTACGTCATGTGTAGTATTAAGGTGTGGTTACATTTACCATTATTAAGCTAATGTTTCCAGGCAAAATCCATTCGTTTCAATAGGAATCCATTTGATCAGGAATTTCATGCAACCAACGACCAGTGGGAATTTCACCAAACACCACACCAGCTTTTCGGCCAATTTTCATGACGAAAACCATACTTGCATAATACAAATGCATGATAGAAACTAAATATATTTATGTCCAACTTTTCCTAAAAATTTTAAACTAAAGGTGAATTATTTTGAATTGAAAACTTTTCAAAGGTACCAAAAGAATAACATTTTCTCAAAGGACCAGAAATATTGGAATCTAATAACATTTTATTACTACTGCTTTAGCCGGGCTATCGTTTGGTGTTATTTTTAACACCATGCCAGCTTTTTTGGCAATTTTAATGGAGAAAACTATACCTGAGTTTGACAGAAACTAAACATATTTAAAGGGTTAGTTCACCCAAAAATTTAAATTCTGTCATTAA
>NW_015611481.1:0-716 GCF_001515605.1 Sinocyclocheilus anshuiensis | reverse complement strand
TTTGTAATTAATTGTGAAATTTACTAGCAATTTCTGAGTAAAAATATATTTCAATCCACCTTCTTTTTCTATGGTGATCCAAATATAGAGCAAATCTAATAGCATTTAATGTTGAGATCTTGTTATACAAAGAATGATGTTAACAAGAAACTCTACATACAATTTGTTCCGGTTTTTACTTTTTGCCTAAACTGGGACTTCAGTCAATTTCACCACTAACTTTTAACCTGTCTTTATCGACTGCTCATGTATTTAGTCAACCGTAACTAAGCTACAAGGACAAAAGTGAATGTGAGCTTGTGCAAAAGAGCTCTGTCTTTTCAACCTAGCGTTGGCAGTTAATGTAATGCCAATTCTGAAGTCCTACAGTTGGCTTGTGTTTTATGTTTGCGAGAGAAGCTTTTTTCTGGACAGTGAATCTCAGGAAAGAGCAGAAAAAAAATGCTGGAGCAGAACATCCCCGAAACTCACGCTTGCAAAAAGAGCTCTCTTTTTCTCCCACTCTTCCTTGCTTTTGTTTGATCCAGCTTCCTGAAACCATGAGGATTAACCTTTTTTTTGTCTGTTTATCAAGAGCATGACAGGTGTCACAGTCAACAACACCACAATGAAGCGCTAATACGTCTCGCTAAGCATCACAAATACTCAGTTTCCATGTGGAGCTTTCTTTGAATAACAAACAGAATTAGAAATAAATAAAACATATTTTTATATAT
>NW_015611480.1:0-716 GCF_001515605.1 Sinocyclocheilus anshuiensis | reverse complement strand
TTAAAATCTGATATCCACCGTAAAACAGCCAAAAATACAAGCCAGTGCTCTTCAGGCTGTGACAGATATGAAGTGTGCCTCTTTCTGTAGAGCGCGATTATAAAAGTCTCTGGCGGTCTGCTGCTGGCGTACACACGTAACCCATGTGGAAAAGCTCACATTCAGTCTGTGTCTCTCTGTTCTGCTCTTCATCCGTTCAACATCACACTTCTGCCACTCACAGTGCGGCCCTACAGCCTAAAACACATATGATATGCACTCTGTTGGCGTGCGTATTATACGCACCTACCCCACACCCCTAAACCTAAGCATTGCATATCATATGCACACCAAAGTCAGTTTCTGCGTATAAATAGTAGGCCAATGCGCAAAATAGAAACAGAAAATCTTCACATTGAAACACACTTTCATGAGATCAGGTTAGGATATTGGAGTCAAAAAGGTTGAGAACCACTGCTTTAAATGCACAAGGAAATGAACTAACAATGCTAATGGAGTTTTCTGAACATGTTGACATGTGACTAAGGCTAAATCATAATATCTGCTCTTCATATTTACTAGTCTGGTCCATGTAGAGAAGCAGTGTGTGAGTAGACTGGTGTCATGAGTAACTGCCGTTTGCTGCTCCAACATATGTTTCGTGAGTCTCTGCCAAACCATTTGTTTCCACTGAATGACTGACTGAAAGAGCACCCTCCTCTCCTGTATAAAAAAAA
>NW_015611479.1:0-716 GCF_001515605.1 Sinocyclocheilus anshuiensis | reverse complement strand
TTACATTACTGATCAATCACTCTGCACCGAGCTTCAGTCCGTATGAGTGTGGACAGGTGAAATAACAGAAGTCACAAAGTATATCTTAACCCTCACAAAATTTGCCACATGAACCATAGATTCTGCAAAATTACCATAGATAATGGTAATGTTACTACTGTAAATTAGGGTGAACAGACGTCCCCGGTTTTGGTGTTCTGACTTCTCACTATTCTGATTTTATTCTTCTGAAATTGTGGTAATTGTGAGATCTAACCTCAGAATTTTGAATCAGAATCTTCAGATAAGAAGTCACAATTAGCGATTGTTTTGTTTTGTTTTGTTTTGATCCTGTGGTGAAAACAAGCTTCCATAGGTGAAAATAAAGCCCAATGTGAATAAATAAAACATAATTAATTAAACAATCACACTTGCAACACTTACATTTGCTAAAAGCACATATTTTGTGCTCAAAATGAGCCTAAAATGCAAAACAATTAACCTAATTATGGACAGTAAACATTTATTTCCAAAAGCAGAAACATAAAATAACATTTGAAAAGTTAATTACTGTTAAACTATAAACTATATTCACAGTTTGTGAAAACGAAAATATTAAAAACAATTAGAAAATGTTACAAATATTTGTTAAATCCAGTTTTATTTATCATGTCCTCATATTTATTTTGTTTTATTTTTGTAATATGTTTTTGAATTTTATTATTATTTTTTTTTTT
>NW_015611478.1:0-716 GCF_001515605.1 Sinocyclocheilus anshuiensis | reverse complement strand
TGGTAAAAAAAAAAAAAAAAAGACTGGACCAATAGGCTGGCAGTCAGACGTTAGACGCTCTGCCACAACGTTCACTGAGCAGGATGTGGTCCACTTATTGCACTTTCCGGACCTGATCAATTATTCATGCCTGGATGGGCGAAGGGTAAAGCGGTCAATGTTACAACCACATCCCAACTATTACGATCAGGTGGGTGGAGGAAAACAGGAGGTTTAACCATTTCGAGGCAAGGACAACGAGATACAGCTGAGACACTAAAATCTGGAGATCTACTACGAAGGGCAAATTTTAGATATACACTTCAGAAAAATTAGGGAAAAAAACATTATTTTCCTCAGGGAGGATCAAGGAAGTTTCTCTAAGCACTGACAGAGAGAAACAAAGCTTGTCTTGGCCGCAGGACCAAGTAATGGGCTTGAAATCAAGTTATCGGATGATGTCACCAACAACTAATAGCCATGAATACACCGGACAGCTTACACCGGAGAGCTGAATCATCTTTCACACCATCAAAATTCACACCATACTTTAGGACCATAATAAGAGCACAATGAGCTCAAGGGAGAAAAAAGAAATTCTGTTTCTTTCTGAAACTTTGCGTAGTTTACCAGTACTTACTATATGTACATACCACATAAATATATAATACTACTGTAAATGTCACCATATATTAATACATAACATAATACTGGATCTCATTTCATAATTTTTTTTT
>NW_015611476.1:0-715 GCF_001515605.1 Sinocyclocheilus anshuiensis | reverse complement strand
AGAAAGCAGCTTTTTGTGTGAGGTGTAAATTTACCATCATCTGCTGAGGCCTCGCTGCTGTAGCCATCATATTCAGCCGCTAGGGGGTAGTATTTCTGCCGTGTGTCCCAGCCATAGCCCTTCTGGTGGTGTGAGTTAGTCCCCGCTGAACCACCCTGGAGACCCTGCGATCGAGACACAGCCTCCTGGTACTGGCCAATCACCTCATCATCACTGTCTGACGACGAGCAGTGATAGTCTGCATTCACACAGCTCTTATCTGAGACAAAGAAAACGAGGAAAGAAAGGGGGACAATTTAAAAACAACACGAACATGCGCTTGAATTTTGAGCACAAGAAGAAATCATTTGAGAAAGTTTTAGCACAGTCAAATGTTCTCCACCTTTTCTCAACAACCTATTTATAGATTGTAGCACTGGTATGTCACCAAATAAAGGTAACAAAAGAAGAGAAAATGTGCAATGACTTATGAAATAATATGACTTGATAAATATACTTTTGTAATAAAGATGATAGAAAAGTGCAATATAAAGATCTATATATAATGTATCATTTAAATTCTTAAACTAGGGGAATTCAATCAATAAAAAAACTGTGTATATTATGTTACAGATAATGTATATCCTCATGCCTGTTTAGCATTTCTGTAACATTGCCATACCAAAAACAACTCTAATCTTCAGCACAAACACTAGAGGGCGATATAGTTTAACAA
>NW_015611475.1:0-715 GCF_001515605.1 Sinocyclocheilus anshuiensis | reverse complement strand
CAATGGCCGCTCACCCATTCAAATTAGTCCTACATGCTGCATAAATTAAGGATCACAACACTGGCCTATCTGAGCTACTCATTATACAAACAAACAAACTACTGCTAGTATATGATGGACATTATACTCACACCCACAACATGTTCTATAGTTTATATAACACAGCAATCATGACCATTTCAAAGCTTAAACACAACTGACAAAGTTACAATTTTATCCCAATCCTAATCTACTGTAGGCATCTCAACATTTTCCCTATTTGTCCCCTCCAATATATTGCTCCCTCACCACCACAGACTTCACAAACTACAAGACTAAAGAAAAACTTCTAAATTCCTAAATCCAAAAGATTATTTCATTTTCGTACCAGTAGGTGTCATTGAATTAGAGCTGATAAGAATATTTTCCAGTTTTACACATACCTTTATATGGTGATCTGCAGTAGACCAGGCAGCAGAGCAGAAGTGCAGATCCAGATGCAGAAACACAGAGAATCAACACCATTATGTGTAAAACAGAGAACCCTGAAAAACACAGACATCAGTTACTGAACAAAGAGAAACAGTAATGTGTACCATTCCCAGTATATTGTCCTTGAAATACCATTTCTACTAATTGTGTGTTGTTTTGTGATCATAATAATGAATGTCTAATAAACCTAAAGATTATCCATTTGCTCTTTCTTCACATTATGCTTCAGGCAATAACATGCCAC
>NW_015611474.1:0-715 GCF_001515605.1 Sinocyclocheilus anshuiensis | reverse complement strand
AGAGGTTGTTTTGGGACACGCTGCTGAATGCTAAACAGTCTAAATCCTTTTTCAGCTGCAGCAACACATTCAAACGTCGAACTAATGATATAAAATGAGAAATAAACACGGGCACGGCTCCAGGAGAGGGACCTCGAAGGCTCGGGGTGCATGACATCTCGCCTGGCGTGTGTCCAGACGTCTTCAGGGAGCCGCTGAGGAAGAGGAGGAGAGGAAGAGGCAGGCGAGTGTGACATTGTGAGAAGATGCCACCCTCCGGGGGCGTCACATGAATGCGGTGGCATGACTGACGCTGGCATGGGTTTTCGGTCGGTGTATGTGCCCGGCTTCTTCATTTCATTTATGTATTTATGCATTAAAAACACATGCCAGCGCTGCAGTCTCACCCCGGAGGAACATTATATTGCTCAGAGCGTTCTCTTTTATAGCTAGAGTTCTCAGGGAGGTTTCGTTCAAATATCTTTGTCTCAAATATTTCTCCTACAAGAGGATTAAAAACAGACCCAATTGAGTCAATTTTCATATGAGGGTTATAAAATAAAAATATATAATTTTTAGAGCTATAAATTGAATGTTGATAGCAGCATAGATCGTATATGTGTGTGTGTGTATTAACTTATTTTCAATTAAGTTTTTTATCTAATAATGTATTTCAGCTTAATATATTTAAATAGTCCTGTTTATCATTAATTGATTTGTATTTCAGTTTTAGTTC
>NW_015611473.1:0-715 GCF_001515605.1 Sinocyclocheilus anshuiensis | reverse complement strand
TGTGGACACCCTCATCTCATAACAAACACGCAGAGTCTCGCGCACGTACGCAGGAGCTGATCGCTGATTGGTTGCTGACAGCAACTCTTGGTGCAGTAATTAGAGAGAAAGGACTGATCCAAATTGACTACAAAACCACTGTGTGCCCTTGAAGAAACATCTGCGCACAAGAAAAACAAGGCAATTATGCTGAGGGGTGGAGAAAACTGTTCTCCACAGAGAGCCAGACGGGCTGCACCGAGTGACACTGAGGGGCTATGCCACCATCAAGCTGACACTGAAGATTTGTGTTCAGAAGTCCAATTCATTTTAGTGAATCGCTTAGTTTGAACGATTCAAAACAACAGTTCACAGAGTCAAAGTTCTCTGTTGCTTTGCGAATCGTTTTGACTGAAACATTAGAAAGAACTGGTTCCATGAAAAACACACACACACAAGTCTGGCACCATTTGCCTTCATCACCCACAATTCCTTCTTATTCTCCTCCACTGTAGAATTCGTTTCTATAAGGATGGTCTCAACTTTTTGAAAAACCTTCAAGTCAACATGAACCAGTCTTCACAACCCACTTTTATTCTTTAATGTGAACTATTTCAGAGTAAAAGGTTTTTCATTGGGAAAAAAATAAAGGCGGTACTTTGGTGGGATTTGATTGTGAAAAGTATTCTTTTCTATTCTAAGTTTCTATATGAAAGGTGGTTGAAAAATAAGTTGA
>NW_015611472.1:0-715 GCF_001515605.1 Sinocyclocheilus anshuiensis | reverse complement strand
TATATATATATATGTAAAGATGAATAAGTGAATAATTCAATGTATAAACAAACCATAATTCTCATAAATGCCAAAGGAATGTTTCTGAACACTCCTGGTCAAAAAATACAAATAATGGGGAAAAAAATCCAAATGTCAATATACAAATAAATAACTTAAAAATAAAATTAAAATAATATTGAAAGATCTGACCACAATTTTGAATGAATCTAGTGAAAAATGTAAATAAGCAACAATTCAGCTTGACAAGCACGATCAAATAAATACATAAAAAGAAGAGATCTCACCATATTTCCCATCGATGTTGAAGCCAATATTCCAATGGTGTAAAAATCCAAAAGGCAAACAGTAGATCAGACAATGATGCAGTCAGTCCAGTTTAAATGGCATTTACAATCCACTTCAACATAAAATGTAGTCAACTAGACCAGGTGTAACACATGTAAACCATTAATCATCAAACAACCTCAACAAACTTTCCACAATTCAAAATGGCCGCCTTTAGTTAATCTGTGAACGATTACAGACTGATGAGGCTTATCACACTCCCTAGTGGCTGGAGTGTGTAGTTATCATAATCGCTGGTGAACGGTTGAAATCCTACCCTCTGCAGTCTGAGATTAAATGGCACGGAGGAACTATAACATTCGGTTCACTTTTGAAATTATTTTTATTTTCCAGCTGATGAACGATAAAAACATTGACAGCCAATCAG
>NW_015611471.1:0-715 GCF_001515605.1 Sinocyclocheilus anshuiensis | reverse complement strand
CTTTGACAAAGAAAATGACTTCTTCAGGGAACGCGGCTATCGTATAACCAGAGAGATCAGAGATGCTGGGTACGAAACAATGACTTATCAGAAACTTAATCAGAGTGTGATCTCTTCCATTTGTTGTCTTTGTTTCTGATGAAGTTCAAATGTGGTTGTGGCTAGTTTACATACTTAAAGGTAATTGTCATCCATCTAAAACTATTTGTTAATAGCATTTTGATCATTCTTATGCATATTATTTTCCAGGACCTAGTTATGTTTTTGACTATGTGGAATTTCTGTTCTTGAAAAAAAATAATTTGTCACACCGAAAGACCATTTAAAATAGAAAAATTAATTCATGTAAATTTTATTAATTCATGTAAATTAAGGTAAATTATTCTTGTTGATTTAAAAAAAAAAAAAGCTAATGGACATAAGCTCTGACCCATACTGTAATGTTTTTGCCCTTTTCTCTTTCTGCATTGCAGTGATATTGAGTTCAGAGATCCAGGTTATGCGTGAGTATCATAAATGAATGAACCCCCCTAAAATACACAGTGTAACCCACTACATGTTAATTTGTGCTCTCATTATTTATTTAAACCACAGTTTATCACTTTTCCCAACTGTACATTTATAACCATTTCTGTGGTAGTGAACCGTATGACGACCCATACTATGATTATGAGATGGAAGCTTTTTGGCGAGGAGGCCAGTATGAGAATTTCCG